>NW_013666821.1:58207-71246 GCF_000517525.1 Limulus polyphemus
ATCTGGGTGTTTATTCAGTGAAATTAATGAAGATTACAGTTGCTATAGATAAATGTCATCTGGGTGTTTATTCAGTGAACTTAATGAAAATTACAGTTGCTATAGATAAATGTCATCTGGGTGTTAGCTGAGACAACATAAAGAAAACAACAGCTCGTATAGATGAATGGGTCATAAATGTTTAGGTGAATTAACTTATAGAACGACAACATTTTCTATTAATGAACAAGACAGGCGTGTGTGTTGAGCAAACTATAACAATGACGTTGCAAGTTTTTGCAGAATCAACATACTTTAAATGAATGTAGGTAAGCTTGTTTTGGGAGTCAACTTGAAGACAACACTTACTCTAAATGAATGGAAGTAAGCTTGTTTTGGGAGTCAACTTGAAGACAACACTTACTCTAAATGAATGTAGGTAAGCTTGTTTTGGGAGTCAACTTGAAGACAACACTTAGTCTAAATGAATGGAAGTATGTTTATTTTTGGGAGTCAACTTAAAAAAAATACTTACTGTCAATGAATGGAAGTGTCTTTATTTTTTGGGAGTCAACTTAAAGACAGAAGGTGCTTGGATGAATGTAGGTAAGCTTGTTTTGGGAGTCAACTTGAAGACAACTGTTATTTTAAATGAATGTAGGTATGCTTATTTTGGGAATCAACTTAAAGACAAAGGGTGCTTGGATGAATGGAGGTATGCTTATTTTGGGTGTTATATTAAAGATGAGTATAGTTTGGCTATGTTCTGAGTTATCTTAAATAGGATTGAATTATTCAGTGACAAAAAAATCACATGCGCTTTTAATGTTTCATAAAGTGCATAATGAAATTCTAAAAATTATTGTTATTTTAAATTTTTAGATTTTCCAAAGTCATCTAATACAAACAGTTATAGTTATATAACCACATATAATCTAAACTTAGAAGAGCATGTTAACAAACTTTAATGTATGATTTCGAAACTATGCTATGTATTTGACTAGAGCGCGTAATAGTATTTGTTTGAACAATTTTTTCAAGAAATGATTTTATGACATCTTTTAATGAAATTATTTAGTTTCCAAAACGTTTCTTAATAAATATAATTATCGGACTTATTGAAAACTTTAAATATTTCACTGATAAAATAATGAAAATAAATTGCTGGTTTTCTTACGTTATCATTCATATAAATGAAAGTATGAATTTGGGAAGGAATATGTTATGAACGTCAGACAGAATAAAATAATGGAAAACTAATATTTCATTTCGGTTTAAAATCTCTTTTATATCACAACAGAGATGATAAATATTTTGTGTACATTGAGCCTAAACTTCTATCTAAACATGTCAACAAATATCTTGCATATGCACCTATATGTGTATATATCACAACAGAGAAGATAAATATTTTGTGTACATTGAGCCTAAACTTCTATCTAAACATGTCAACAAATATTATGCATATGGACCTATATGTGTATATAGAAAGAGAGATAAAAAAAGAGAGAAAGACAAAGAGGAAACGTAGTAGTAGTAGTAGTAGTTTGGTTCTGTTTATGATTTCCAAAGCTAAATTTAAATTTCTGTTTGTTTTTATTTTATTAGAAAAGCGCAACACAAAACAAAGACATTAAATATTACTCTTAGTTTTTATAGACTTAAATTCAAACTGTAACTCTATAGGTGAGTTTTGTTATTAAGGCACAGGGAATAAAATATACAAAAGAAGCAAAAATCCAAGATTTATTTGAAATGAAAAGGTAGAGACGAATAAGGAAATTCGTGCTATACTTGCTCACGATAACAGGACTGAAAAGTCTTCTGTATTAAAATCAAATAAGAAAGATAAGAAAAGTAACCTATCTTTGCATATAAAGCAATGATATTACGTGTTTACAAATCTTGTTTACATAATGTGGAGCTAAAGTAATTCTAAAATGTTTCCACGATTCGCGCTACGAGAATACATTTTCTTTGTTAAAATATTTGCATTTTAAAGAACATTTGCAAGCTTGTTTTTTTCCCAGATGAATACTGTAACAAAAATTTGAGTTCGCGGTACTTTGAAAAGACCTTTCGAATGAAACAAAATAAGACAGAAAAACGTAGAATGTATCATTGAAATAAGAAACAAAATCAAAATAAGGAAATATAATTGACGAGAACGTAGTATAACATGAGAAACAATAATGAAAAAGCAAAAAAAAAAAAAACAAAATACGCGGTCATGAAAAACAAAGGATCAAGGAAGTTAATGTTTTAGTCATGTTACAAAAAAGACTATCACATGATGGTATCTGTCATTGAAACTTTTCTTTGGTTTAGAATTTGCTGTAAACTAAACACTTTATTCCTAAAACGTCATGCAAAACATATAGAAAGGTATCGTGGTAAAGTAAACACGTATGAGTTAAATACATTTATAATATTTGTATATTCTTTCACATAATGTTAGATATAAATGATTAAATCCAAACTTTAGGATAATATAACACTTTACGCATTTTGTAGTGCTCTATTTTAGAACTAGATTAGATGAGTTGACACATTTTGTAGTGCTCTATTGTAGGACTAGATTACATCATTTGACACATTTTGTAGTGCTCTATGGTAGGACTAGTTTGTTTGTTTGTTTGAAGTTAAGCACAAAGCTACACAATGGGCTATCTGTGCTCTGCGCATCACGGGTATCGAAACCCGGTTTCTAGCGTTGTAAGTCCGCAGACATACCGCTGTGCCACTTAGGGGCTGTAGAACTAGAGTACATCAGTTGACACATTTTGTAGTGTTCTATTGTAGAACTAGAGTACATCAGTTGACACATTTTGTAGTGCTCTATTGTAGAACTAGAGTGCATCATGACACCTTTTGTAGTGCTCTATTGTAGAACTAGAGTACATCAGTTGACACATTTTGTAGTGCTCTATTGTAGAACTAGAGTACAGCAGTTGACACATTTTGTAATGCTCTATTGTAGAACTAGAGTACATCAGTTGACACATTTTGTAGTGCACTATTGTAGAACTATACATCAGTTGACTCATTTTGTAGTGCTCTATTGTAAAACTAGAGTACATCAGTTGACACATTTTGCCGGGCTCTATTGTAAACTAGAGTACAGCAGTTGACACATTTTGTAGTGTTCTATTGTAAAACAAGAGTAGATCAGTACAGCAGTTGACACATTTTGTAGTGTTTTATTGTAAAACTAGAGTAGATCAGTACAGCAGTTGACACATTTTGTAGTGTTCTATTGTTAAACTAGAGTAGATCAGTACATCTCTATTGAGAAAACTGTATTATCCGGATATGCTATTTGATGACTGAGAAAATTGTGTTATCCGGATATGTTATCTGGCTACTGTTAAAATTGTGTTATCCGGATATGTTATTGAAATCTGAGTGAAAATCAAAATTACTCTTGATTATTATGAGAAAGGATATCGTAGTGTACAAGATCAATATACATTGTTCACTAAAATTATTTAATGTTGCTTTAGAAGCTGGTAACAAGCGATTGCCAAAAAAAAAAAAGATGAAAAAAGCTGTTCGTTTTTAATTGCGCAGAACATTTTACCATGAAAAATACACACCTTTCTATCGAACAAAGACCTGGAAGTATTTCCTCTGAAAGTCATTTGACATTGTTTTGCTTGTTTAAACAATATTCGTCATCTCTAACATTGACTTTATTATGCTAACTATGTAAGACAGATGTCTACACGTCTTGGAGGCAACACCTCCAAAGTGGTCAGCCAGAGACAACAGATTTCGGTCTCTTCAAGTATCACATTCACCCAAGAAACTTCACTACACATATGACAAAACAAAAAATGTAGCAACATAAAATATTCTTCCGTAGAAGTCTGGCTGTAAATTAATGTGTTTGCTACATCTATACATATAGTAGTAGCAACATAAAATATTATTCTGTAGAAGTCTGGCTGTAAATTAATGTGTTTGCTACATCTATACATATAGTTGTAGCAACATAAAATATTCTTCCGTAGAAGTCTGGCTGTAAATTAATGTGTTTGCTACATCTATACATATAGTAGTAGCAACATAAAATATTCTTCCGTAAAAGTCTGGCTGTAAATTAATGTGTTTGCTACATCTATACATATAGTTGTAGCAACATAAAATATTCTTCCGTAGAAGTCTGGCTGTAAATTAATGTGTTTGCTACATCTATACATATAGTAGTAGCAACATAAAATATTATTCCGTAGAAGTCTGGCTGTAAATTAATGTGTTTGCTACATCTATACATATAGTAGTGTGATCGAGACCACAGTACATATTATAATACACATGTTTGTAGACGTACGAGTCAAACGAATGCGTGTTCTTTAATCTTTATATAAGTTATATATATACAGACAGATTTAGACATGTATGCCTACCTTACTTTATTTCTGTTTGAAAGTAAGCATGGTATATGTTCTTAAGACATGGTATCTGTTTATGAGGAACATTTTACTTACGCTGACGCTCCTTCACTTTAAAAAAAAACATAAATCGGATTATCTTTTCTTCTACGTGCGAAGCATTAAAGGTTCAGAAATATCAAATTTACAAACAACGCTATTAGAACTTTTCAATTACAGTTGAAAAAATAAAAAAAGGGTAATATTGAGAGAAAGCTTCTTAAAACTTTTAGGATGGATTTTGGCAAACGAGTATTTCATCTGGCGTGTGTTAAAAAACAAGAAAAATGAGAAAGTGAAAGAGATGCATCAGGTCAGAAGTTTCATTTTTTCAGTTCTTTGCATTTGAGCAAAGATGCATATAGTTTATTTTGTAAGTAATGGTTCAAAACATCTGTTTTGTCCTCACATCAAACAAGCTCACCGAGGACCAATAAGTTGCCACAAAACATAGTCAGAACACATATAAAAAAGTAACTTTTGCTGAAAACATGTGGTAGTGACATCTGAAAAATTAAAGGAGAAAAAAATAGAAAGAAAAACTCAGTCCCGTAGTACCCTTCTCAGAAGAATTTAGAAATAAAAAAAATATGTTTAGAATTCGAACATGAAAAAACAACCTAAAATCATTGTTATATGAAATAGATAGAAATTTGATGCTTAGTTCAGTAATCTTGTTTATCTTACTGAAAAGATTGTGTAATTTTTTAAAAGTTTATATCCTTCTCCTAAAATACCATTCTTGCTGCCCCCAGTGGCACAGCGGAATGTCTGCGGACTTACAACGCTAGAATCCGGGTTTCGATACTCGTGTTGATAGTCCATTGTGTAGCTTTGTGCTTAATTACAAACAAACAAACCATTTTTGCTACACGTTTTATTTTTACATATTTTATATCTAATTGTATGTTAGAAAATTTGATTACTTACTCTGTCTTGGAAAAGGAAATGCTAATTCTATTTCTTGAACAAGTGTAAGTACGAATAGGTACAGTATACTATACTAGCTAGTCACTGTACTGTAGACGCAGTAAATCCACTTCTGTACTTTCATACGCTTACTAAGAAATTCTTTAACTTAAAATATGCGTGATAATAAGATATTATTCTACTATTCAGTGACTAGAATGTAGTTTGTTGGAAAAGCAAGACTGTTTAGTGTAAGTGGTATTATTTAGCTTATTTTCTGATTTAACATTTAATGATTGTTTAGTTTTCAAGACAGCGAGTGTTGAAGATGGATTGTTTTAAAAGTGTTATACTTTTAAAAATATAAGTCAATAACAAAGTGCATTCATCTATGTAACCGTTAAGTTGCAACTGATATGATAACGTACTCATATATATATGTACCTGTTAAGTTGCAATTAATATCAAAACGCATTATCTATGTAACGTATTAAGTTGCAACTAATATCAAAATGTAACATCCATATCACGCATTAAGTTGGAGAACACAAGTTGTGGTAAACAATTGAAAGGTACAAACAAACGCACCTGTTTAGGCCTACTTTCTGCAGTATTACCTAATGCTTGGTATACTGATGAAACAGGAACAATAAGGTCGTTTGCACTTAAAAACAAGAGGGAATTTTCAATAGCCGCGGCGCTTGAAATTATTTTAGGCAGGATTAGTATAAACAAATCTATGATACCTTTTTTTTCTTTTTATTAGCTATATATGTTGTGCGCCAGCAATACCTAGCGTTGAGTTCGCGTATACTCGATTCAATTTTATCATTCATCAGGATCTCTGTCAGCCTATCTTCTAATTGAAATTTGTTTAGGCAGAATTAGAGTAAGTTCATCTATGCAACTTTTGGCACGGTTAAATACATCAATCAAAAGGGTTTGATCACCTGAGTCCAAAACTCTAATTATATCTCAAATCGGTTAAGAGATGATGGAGCTATGAGCAAAAGTTTGTACTTGAAAAAAAAAAAAACTCAGAGCCATTATGCCGCGGCTAAAAATTGCGATACTCCTGTATAAAATCTGTTCTTCATTTCTTTATAACTGAAAATAGGAACTGTACTGTAAATTCAGTTGCTTTAATTTAAAACCTAGAAAATTACACAAATCAACAAAATTCGTTTTCATTATCGTAAAAAACCTTGCATCCAGCTCCTGTCTATACAAACGTTTCGAATCTCAGAAACATTTTATAACAAATAAATTTCATATGATTGCTTCATTCTAGGAATTTTACACTTGACGCAGCTCCCAAATAGTGTTTTAGTCTAAAAACAACAAGAAAAACAAGCAAATAGGAACGTGTGTGTTTAGTTCATCCCTCGTTCTTATATGGATGAATACGTGTAAGTTCCATAAACACAAACTTACTGCTTTTTACGATCAAGATTGTTATTTAACGATATATAAAACTGTCATTAATACGAGAAATCACAAGAAGAACGATACTTGTTGCATTCACTCGAATTCTATAAATTGCTACCTTGAGATTCCGCATTAATATCTGGCAATTGTTTACTTTATTTACCTAAAGAAGAATAGCCTACTATTCGAAATCGCCCGAGTTTTGAGTATTTTATTGAAATTCATTTCATCGTTTGTGTGTGTGATCCTGTGTGCTAGCCTTTTATCAAATTTTGGCAATAGTCTGATCACTTTGGTATCTGTATGGATAGTTATAATCCTGTTAAATTGTTTGGAAATAAACTCTGCTGAACTAAAGCGTTTCGCGGAAACAAGACCTTTTGTTTCTAACATTCCATCAGAATATTTTTCAAACCAGAACATAAATGCTTGAAGAAGATCCTTTCTCAATAACAAACAAATAATTCATTATTCAGAAAGACAGAAAACAATATACTATAAATAATATAACATGATTATTATATTTTAGGTTAGCATAATCAAGACATTTATTTCAGATGGTTGTTGAAAAAGTTAATTTTGTTTTTTTTATTTTGATGTATAAACAGCTAATATATCGACATGAGTTGCTTGCCAATCCATTTCTCATTCCTAAACCACCAGTTAATTCATCATTTTAGGGTAAAACCTTGATGGGTATGATAAGCTCTCTATATAAAACAAATATATTAACTAGTATTAGATCATTTAACTTGGGGTCACTGAGAAATATAGTCTGAGAAGGTCAGATTTAATTAAAAGTGATATTTTTTGAACAAGTAGTGATAATTGAGAAATGAAGGCAGTTACAGCACATAAACTATTTTCGGACTCATCAAGGAAGATTCTTCGATCTGAGGTAAAATGTTTCTTTCATAAAATGAGTTTTTATGTCCTTTAAGATCATATCTCGAGGGAAATCTCTGATAGCATTTAATACGAGAAAATTAATTTTCGCTAATGGCTACGTGGAATGTCAAAGTAACATGAGATGCGTTGGTATTCAGCCGTTTACATAACAACCATACGGTTTAGAATGCAAGTAAGAATTTAATATCGTTTTTGAAAATCAATCATCTTGGTCTATCTTTAAAAAACTTATAGCTGCACAGATTCTTTGGAACTTTTAGTCATAAATGAAGTTACTAATTAGGCTTGGTTTTTCAAGGTTTCGGATTCGCTTATTAAATTTCAGCAATAAATGCTTTATAATAAAACAATAGTTTTTGAGGTTCCTAACTAGAGTAGTAGGTCACACACAACAATACAAAGAAAATATGAAAAAATACGTAAATTAGGCATAATAATATTGCAATTTTCTTAAACTAGAACAAACTATAAACACAAAAAGCCTTTAAAATTAAAATAAACTCCTACACAACACCATAAATTAACCATCACGAATCTTAAAACAGTAAAACACATAGATTGATCTAATCCAAGAATTTAACAAAATTCATAAACAGCGAGGATAAAAGGTTTTAAAGTGATAAACACCCATTATTTTGAAAACATTAAACAACATGTAAGGCCGAAAACAAGAAATTCCATTTAAAACAAAAAAATATTTCAAATGTAAAAATAAAAACAATTAATAAAAAGACAGCAAAACTAAATCATACAGCTCAAAATTCGAAAATAAAAACTTAAATCCAACAATGTCATTATAAAATTAATTAAAACAATTACGCTGTTAACAAACAAAACGTCTTAAAATAAATGGTATTAGATAGAATTAATTAAAACAATTACGATTGTCTCACAGTTAAACTGTTTATTGATTAATGGGACATTTACTGGTATTTTCCATATTCGGGAAACTGACTTGATTGATTTTCAAGCGACAACAACACGAACGTTGGCATTATTTCGTCACAATATTTAGCAAAAGCCATAACCTTAAGTGTTTGATATTCACTCTTATCTCTAAATCATATTCTTTGCTTTAATTTCTTTCTAGCAAATGCAACGTTTTATTTATTGATTTTGTTATTGTTCTAATAATCAGAGTTCTAGAACTTTCTGAAGCAGCTTCTGGTCATATACAATAATATATTTTACTAATTTCAGCCCGACCAGCGTTTAAAATTACTGTTGTGTTTTGTTCAACAATTTCTAAGCTATGCTCTCGTTTATAGCGCTCTCGTTAGCTTATCTCTTAAAACTTTACTGAAAGAAAATGTGAATTTCTTTTTATTACATTTAAAAGGTGTGAGCTAAATGTTTTATTGGCAACGTTATTTATTATTTGTTCGGATGGTTTGTTTGTTTTGAATTTAAGCACAAAGCTATACAATGGGCTATCTGTGCTCTGCCCACCAAGGGTATCGAAACCTGGTTTCTAGCGTTGTAAGTCCGCAGACATACCGCTGTGCCACTGGGGCCAGTTCAGATGGGCATTCTGCCACAATTAAACTAGTTTTATATTTTTATCTAATACCATTTATTTTAAGACGTTTTGTTTGTTAACAGATATCTTTCTTTGGATTGTTACATATTCCTTATGCTTCTACATTTCATACAATCAGCTGATAACAGTTTGTAACGTGTACGAGTAATTATGGATTACTTTGAGTTGTCACATATTCCTTAAGCTTCTGTATTTTATAAAGTCAACTTGTAACAGTTGGTAACGTGTACGAGAAATTGTACTCGGTTTTCATTTACTCTCAGTTGGCAGTTTATAATACCATTCTTTAATTGAATTAATTTTATTAGTTACGTAAGAATTTGTATTAAGTTTTCTACTTATTTAGTATATATATATATAGCAAAGTATTCAACAGCCATGGATTTATTGGAAATCTCTAGCCTCATGAAAAAACTCTAACGTTGTGTCAGGCATAAAATGCAGTTTCCAATAACCTCTTAAAAAAATTAACTTGTAACAGCTGATAATGTCCGCGAGTTATTATATATCTATCTTTCCTTGGATTGTTACATATTCCTTATGCTTCTATATTCCCCAAAATTAACTTGTAACAGCTGATAATGTCCGCGAGTTATTATATATCTATCTTTCCTTGGATTGTTACATATTCCTTATGCTTCTATATTCCCCAAAATTAACTTGTAACAGCTGATAATGTCCGCGAGTTATTATATATGACCGAAACGTCATACCTGTTCTAAAAAATTACCTTACTTGCCGTAAAAGTTGTAGCTTGTAAAAAAATAATAATTAACCAGTAAGTAAGCTCAAAATAAAACTATCGTTCCCGATTGTAGAGTAAGCATTTGAAAAATCTGTATCGACTAAACTGTATACTGAAAAATGAGAAGTGTTAGGTTCTGTATTCTGCATTACTTTCAAGACCTCTTTCAACATTTGATATCTATGGTTCAATATGTAACAATGTTTTCAGTGAAGTCTTTCATCTTTCTATTTCCCAAGTTTTGTGGCTCTATTTCATACTCCAAGTCTTTAATACCTGCCTTATAACCAGCTATAATATGCTGACAGTGTAAGGATTTTATCAAGTAATAATGTAAAACTGATACGGTCTTCCTTATTATTTACCCTGTGATATACCTTAAACGTTAAATGTAATCCACAATTTTACAATGATACTAATTTGTTTACTTTTCTTTAAACTCACAAGTTAGGAATTCATATAAATGCGTTTCACTACTTCTAAAATTAGGTTTAAATCTTATAAGGATTTTTTTGATGCTCTGATATTATTCTGAAAGTATATTTATTTACAAATTTAAATTTTTCTTTGTGATTCCACAACAATGTTGACATTTAATCCTCCATTTGGGTTGTCACATATTTATTTAGGCCTGGAATGACTTTGTGGTTAGGGTGTTCGACTAGCAGTCCGAGGGTCGCGAGTTCGAATCTCCGTCGCCGAATGTGCTCGTCCTATATGGTTGCTGAATGGGCCAGCCACCCGGGTGAAAAAAGTCTTGGCTTACAAAAATACCGGCCGACTCCAAACTAGTTGGGATTAAGGTCGTAACGGAGAAAAAATATATTCCTTATGCTTCTATATTTCACACTGATACGATCATTCTCAAGTGCACAAGTTTTAACGGTAAGGAAGGTTTTAGTATTTAAATCAACATCAACAATATTCCTCACTGTAAAAGCTGTAACTTGTAATTAGATATACTGGGACAGTGTTAGTGCATCATTAAGAATGATGTATTGATGTGCTATTGGAAAACTTCGTGAGCCATCTTGTAATGACCGAGATGTTGCCCAGCAACTACTTTCTCCACTTGATACTGATTAGCAGTTTTTGTATTTTACATTTTCCCTGAGTTGGATCTAGTCTGTGCTCTGGACGAAATATTGTTTTGAGGCACAGTTTAAAGTAAAACTACGCAAAACAATCTGCGCTTAGCCATCCCTAGTCTTAATAAGTTGATAGCCTACAGATAGCCTTGTATGACTGAGTAGTAGGCTTTCACCGTTACTCTTATAGTGCTCACACATGGCCTCAAAACCCAATCCCATTTCTGTAGAAACGGGACGCGAACCGTAAATATTCAGATTTTCATCTCAGGCACGCTAACTACTGTGCAACGTCCACCTATCTCTGGATGGAAGTATTGGGCATCAGATGTTTCTGGCATCCGATTAAATATGGATGCTCTTCTATAACATGGTATATTTTTTTAATGAAAGTTTGAATGAAGCTTCTTTCCTTCTGATTTTGAGCTCCATGTCCTATTCAGTTTCAGTATTCCTATTCCTATTCAGTAACGAGGCAGTTTCACTATGTATTACCCTTTTATTACTTCAAATTACTTATAGTAAAATCACTCTAATCACAAATTAATCAAAGAAGAATGAATGGTTAGAGTATTCGTTATAACAGGTTGAGAAAGTATCACAAACGGGTAAAAATTAGTACATAATAGAAGTATATGGTAAATACATTGAATACTGAGATTTAGATAACAATATGCCATCAGATAAAATATATTTTATTCATCGAGATAATTTGTTAAATTTATCGTCTAAATTGTTAAAACGACTGTTTGTTTATTTGTTGTTTAAGCACAAAGCTAAACAATGGACTATCTGTACTGTGCACACCGCGGGTATCAAAACCCAATTTGTAGTGATATATGCGCTCAGTTTCGGGTGTTACAAGATGAAGATGCAATCGCTTAAAGTGTACAGACTTTGTAATAAATTCTTGTGTATTGAACATTATCTGATTATTTTACAACAAAAATGGACTAATATAGTTATATAAAATACACAATGCCATGTATATTAACTAAGTGAACGTAAAAACTAAACTACGCTTTTTGGAACAAAGTATCAGCACAAGGACTAAGAAAGTAGTTTCGACACTTTCTTGTATCCTCTTCAGTCATATACAGTGTTCTTGGAAGAAATTTGCCCACAAAGCTTAAGAGATTCCTGATTGTGAAAGTCCCTTGAGAACACACGTGGTGTGGAAACAGATGAACTGGAAGTGACTAATGGGTGTTAAAGTCCAGTTCACTATTAATAGTGCAGTTTTCAACAATTCTTCGTTCTATGTAGTCTTCGGTTTTGGCTGATTTCCAGTTCATAGGGTGTTCAAAGCATATTGAAAATTACTTTCAGTACATTAGTTTGAAACATTAAAAATAAGGAAGAAAAAAAAAAGAGAACTTTTTTCAGTGGGTTAATGAGGGCTATGGCCTTGCGGTTAACATGTTCTGACTGCTCGCTTTTCGCGGTCCATTGTCTCAAAAACGCACTTCGAATTTTAAGACAATGAGTACTATATAAGAGTGCAGTCGGATGAGAGTATTCCAAGAGTTGGTGGTGGGCGCTGTTGAATAGTTGCCTTCCCTGTAGTTTATCAGTTCAAACTTAGGTATGGCTATGCACAGATAGTAGAATTCAGTCTCTTTCTTGGAGATTTTGTTTACGACCGCCTCCCCCCCCCGCAGTGCCTCAACAGCAAATCCGAAGACTTATAGCGCTGAAAAACTGATTTCAATGCCTGTGGTAGGCACAGCACAGATAGCTATTGTATAGCTTTGTGCTTATGAAAAAAGAAACAATACCACTCATGTGTTCCAAGGCAGAATTCTCTTCCCGACCTTTCATTAGAGCAAACTTTCCGTTCCCTTTTCAATTTCTACCATGTTGGAAATGAAGATATCACTGGTAAAAACCAAGTACTTTCAAAATGCATACTTTAACGATATATTTGTGAGCCATATATAAGTGTGTATTAACGTTATACGTGTATATATATATATATATATATATATTTATATAACAGAAATGCATT
>NW_013666821.1:72225-83642 GCF_000517525.1 Limulus polyphemus
ATATATATATATATATTTATATAACAGAAATGCATTCATATTTTAGAATTTACTTACACAAGTTTAGGACTGTGGTATTTTATGAAGACAAAATATATAACATGCTGCTACTTAGATCATACAGATAAATTTTGGAAGAGTATTTTGGAAATGAAAAGGCCAAACACATTCTCTATTTATATGGATGACGTCATAGTCTTAAACCATTGTACTAGTATGCGATATTATATCAACCGAGTTTAACAGTCTAATAATACTGAATTTTCAATGGCTACACAAACCATAGTTACGTCACACTCTGCCACTAAACGAAAACGATAAGCACCGCAATTTTCTAATTACTCTGTTTGCTGCACAATGAAGTATCTGAGCTCAGTCAATCACAGGTATTGAACTCCAAATTTTAGTATTATAATCCGTCACTCATACCGTTGAGGCGATGGGAGCATTTTGATTTAAAGTACACTTCTCAAATGGCTTAAGAGTTATTTAATATGCAGTTTTTTCACTTATATTTACACACATATCTATTTACTTGTTAGGAAACTTTAGGTTGTATAAAATGTCCCACGGTGGCTCAACGGTATGTCTGCGGACTTGCAGTGGTGGAAACTGGGTTTCGATACCCGTGGTGGGCAGAGCACAGATAGCCCTTTGTGCTTAACTACAAACAAGTTTGTATATTTTTTTTTGTACAGTCTTGTGAATGCCATAGCTTTAAAAAACAAATAAATAGGTTACAAATACAGCGAAGTAGCCCAAGAAGTAGCACAAAAAAAAAGACAATGGATGGTTCGTCCGATCTATAAGATAGATATTAGATAATCAAGTACGTTTAGTTTAGAAACTGTAAAAACACATATTTTATAATGCAAATTAAGAAAAGATGAAAGACTACTACAACATCCTGAGAAGCAAAGCAACACGATTTGTCTATAAACTTAAAACACACTCATTTAAAAGTACAGTTTAAAACAACACTAGATTTTAACCCATAGATTTACCTATGGGGGTCCATAACCCCCATCAGCTTTTTAAAAACACGTGTGCCTAAATTACCTATGCATCAAAACGTATGTTGATAATAGAGTTCCTAATAGCAAGCAAGTCACACAAATACACCATCAATATTTCACTTAATTCCACTAATTACTTCTGTGGTTCTTAATTCATTTTGCATAATGAGTAATTTTACGAAATAAATTTTGGTCGGTTCCTATTTATTGTATTATGTAACTGAAAAAAACAAAACAACAACAACATAAAACTGCTCGATAAGATAATGTGGGTGCCACAGGTAGTGAAGGTGATACAGAAACATCGATAATTTGAAGATTAAAATAAGATGCTAACAACGTAATATCGTAAATACCACGTGCTCACAAGTGACCAGAAGCTGTTTTCTAGTTAGTACTTTGTTGAGCATAAAGTGCCGCTTACAAATGACGTACTTGGCGGTATTGTGTACAAATAACGTTGTTTGTCCCATTAATTCTCTAGAGAATAATTACTGATGTACAAACAGCAGGTATTTCAATAATAGTGAAATAAAATACACATGGCTTGGTGTAGTAGTGTCTTATATTTGTCTTTATTTTCAACAAAAGCAATCTCAAGAAGTATACAAACTCGAGGATTTAATACTGTCTATTAGCGACAAGTGTTAAGAACCAGAAGCAAGATATATCATTTCATAATTGTGGTAACGTAGATCCTACACAGAGGCTTTATAATTCTGCTTCGTGCAGTTTGTACGTTTTTCATTCTGAGACACAACCTGTATACAGTGTGCTTATGGATTAATGAGCTGACTTCATTCTCTATAGCCTCGTAATTATAAAATAGGTAATAGCCTTATGCAGGTCGGTACTCGGAAGATATATTTTTACTAAATAAACGTGTTTATCAGTGTTACATATTACTAACCATTAGGGAAAATGTTGAACGTGGATAAAAAAAAATTATATTTCAGAAAGGTTGCTACTGTTATGAATAAAAAGAAAAAGTTTTCTTAAGTCATGAAGACAAACTTTTGTTGCATGTTTTGTAGGTATCACATGAATTGTGATAATAAATAAGTTACAGAAGAGTTAAGAATGTGATATGAAATAGCTTTTCTTAAAGCTATTTCATATCACATTCTTAACTGTTCTGTAACTTATTTATTATCCCAATTCATGTGATACCCACAAAACTTGCAACAAAAGTTTGCCTTTATGACTTAAGAAAAGCTATTTCATATCACATTCTTAACTCTTCTGTAACTTATTTATTATCACAATTCATGTGATACCCACAAAACTTGCAACGAAAGTTTGTCTTTATGACTTAAGAAAAGCTATTTCATATCACATTCTTAACTGTTTTGTAACTTATTTATTATCCCAATTCATGTGATACCCACAAAACTTGCAACAAAAGTTTGCCTTTATGACGTTAAAATAGCTCAACGTTTAATCGACATTAATCCAGTATCATCATGATTCTTTGGGAAACCTGGCTCGTCCTTTGAAATAAAACGTGTGTAATAGACAGTTATGATAGAAGCACAAATAAAAACGTGATAACATATACACAGTAGACACAGTAGAGAACATTCAATGTACCCGTGTTCGAGCTAAAATTAAACACTTAATGTATCATGTTAGAGACAGTAATAAACATTTGAAAACGTACTCATGCTATAGATAGTATTAAGTATTTAATGTACCGATGTTAAATAAAGAAATAAACATTCAATATACTCGTGTTAGAAATATAAAAAAAAACATTTAGTGTATCCATATTAGATAACTGTTTGTGTTGTTCGTTTTTTGAATTTCGCGCAAAGCTACACGAGGGCTATCTGCGCTAGCCATCCATAATTTAGCAGTGTAATACTAGAGGGAAAGCAGCTAGTCATCACCACCACGAATAGTGGGATTGACAGTCACATTATAACGCCCTCACGGGCGAAAGGATGAACATGTTTGGTGGGACGGGGATTCGAACCCGCTACCCGCAGATTCCGAGTCGAGCTCCCTAACCACCTGGCCATGTCGGGCCCTCGTGTTAGAGAAAGTATTAAACCTAAGTTAATAACGAATTCGTGTTAGTAAAATGCTGATAATCTGATTTGGATACGTATGTTAAGCGCAGTATTAAAATGTCTACAACCGTACACATGTTAAGTATAGTACTTGTAATCTTGTAAAATTATTAGCACTCTTAATAGTATTGATACCTAATCTGTGATAGGGGTGAGTACGTAAACTTTTACTGATGTTATGTTATTATATGAGGTGCTTCAAAATTTAGCTGTTTCACACTCAGATCTCTTCTGTTTGGTCAACGTATGATTTGCACCATCCTTTGACCGTCTGTGTGCCTTGTTTCTATAGTGCTGACACATACATCTACTCTAATGTAAAAGAGATAAAAAAAAGAATTAGGTTTATGCTCTGGAGTAACTACCTTTTAGACCATATATAGTTTTTCATAAAAAATCAGACTGAATGATTTGAAAATATCTTACATGTTGGATACGTCGTAGGAAGATACACAACAACCATATAATAAGAAAAGGAAATAATACACGGTTTTCCAAGCGACCTCTTTGGTTTACGAGAATGGAAACATTAGGTTTGATAAGCAGTACAGATATAATAGATTTGGGAATTTATTTTAGTTTGGTCTGATTTGAATTTCGCGCTAAGCTACTTGAGGGCTGTCTGCGCTAGCCATCCCTAATGTAGTAGTGAAAGACTAGAGGGAAGGCAGCTCGTCAACTCCACCCACAACCAACTATTGGGCTATTCTTAAATAGAAGGTTAATTTACATCATTCCATACTTAAATAGAAGATTAATTTAGATAATTTCATACTTAAATAGAAGGTTAATTCACACCATTTCATACTTAAATAAAAGATTAATTTAGATCATTTCATACTTAAATAGAAGGTTAATTCACACCATTTCATACTTAAATAGAATCCCCGGTGGGTGGTGATGACTAGCTGCTTTCCCTCTAGTCTTACACTGCTAAATTAGGGACGGCTAGTGCAGATAGCCCTCGTGTAGCTTTGCGCGAAATTCAAAACAAAACAAACTTATCGGGGGCATTAGAAATTAGATGAAGGTCTTCATTAGCTAGAATTTTTAATTACACTAACATTATTCACGCAAGGCCGTTATTTGTTGGAATGATAGTACCTGCATTAATAAAACAGATTCAGAACTCGTGGCGAATATAGATTTAACTTCTGTTGTTAATTACATTTCGTGATCTGCCTTCAAGAGCTACTGGTAGACAGTTTACTGTCAGAGTTAATAATTAAAAAGATAAATTACCTCTGTAATTGATTCCACCCTTCTGTATTTCTCACGTGCACTATTTCATTAAAACAAGAAATCATTTCGAAACTCTTCTTCTGCATTATATATACGAGCGCGATAAGAAAGATCACACCACTAATTCATTACTTAGGACTAATACACATTGTTGAACTTATGAAACAGTGCTCTAACAATGTTTTTTTTTATGAATGGACCAATCATGGCTTAGTGTTTAGGCGCCAAGTTGCGTATAGGATAGGTCAAGGTTCGAGCACAGGATTTGCTGTAGAAAATATTCTGTACTTTAAGTGTGGTAGCGTTATAAAAGTGATAGTCGTTCCTGCTATTCGGCTAAGAAAACTTGTAGAAGTTGGGTACTTCTGGTTGCTTGCTCTTGCTCTGGTCAGCAATTTTAAATTAGGGACAACTATGTCTAAGCCTTGGATCCACTGACTTAGTAATTTAGCCTATGTGTCGCATAAGGTGCCGTTTAGATCTTGGAACCACTTATCTAGTAGTTTGGCACATGTGTCGTGTAAGATGTCGTTCAGGTCTGAGCCTAGGAGCCACTGACTTGCTAATTTAGCCTATGTGTCGCATAAGGTGCCGTTCATGTTGAAGGTATTAAATAAATACCACGTTGAATGATAAATGGTTGGACAATCGCATAGATTTCGGTAGAGTTTTTCTTCATAGATATTTGTGTTTCCTTATTGGCATCGGAAAATAATTAATAACTTTTACGACAATTTACACTCTCGAAATAAATTTTGTAATTAATGTTATATCAAGGGACTAATTTACCTTTATGTATAGGAATATGTGTATAAACAAGGTTATTAAGATGACAAAATATAAACGTTTTTCTTTTACATTTATTATACAAGTTAACAAATGTTCATTCTCTCTAAAGTGCCACCAAATAAGCTACTGGTGGCTCAGCGGCGGGCATAGTAGAGATAGCTCACTGTGTAACTTTGTGCTTAACAACAAACAAACAAGCCATCAAATAAATTCACCATTTCTCTAGAAATACAGATAATATTTACTCTAATGTTTTCAATTGTAATGGCCCCCCAGTGGCACAGCGGTATGTCTGCGGACTTACAACACTAGAATGCGGGTTTCGATACCCGTAGTGGGCAGAGCACAGATAGCCCATTGTGTAGCTTTCTGGTGAATTACAAACAGATAAACAATCATTTGTAATGACAAGTATCATATTTCAAGTTATTTTAGCCGATTAAACTTAAAGCCTTTTTCAACAATTACGAAACACAGTCAGCTCTGGTATACACACACACATATATACAAAAAAATAATTTAAAATGTTCTCTTTGAGGTTCTATGTATTCACTATATATACATACAATACATATGTGGTAGAATCTCTGCGCTATGCCAACCGCAGGTATCGATCTCAAAATTTTAGCGTTAGAAATCCTCAAGCTTACTGCTGAGCCAACAGGGTGCTTTGAGGTGAATGATTCAAATAATTTGAAGAATTATACAGCTTTATTTTAATTTGGTGTTATGGTATTGAAATCATTGATTTTTGTTTTCCACTGCACCATTTGACGACCCTTGCCGTCCTTTACAACTTTTGTAAGTTATAATATATGAATTTTTTACGTTTTTAGTATTTCATAGTAACGTGATATATATAGAATATGATACTTTTATAATATTCGGCAAGGCCCTTAGTGACATTTTCCATGTGGATTTTTCTTGCGTATGAGGAAAGCCTTGTGGAAAACTGGATGAATCTTGCACGGTTCTTTGTTGAAATTTTCATAAGCTAGACAGTTCCATTTCTTTAAGAAGTCTCAATCTTAGGGAAAGGAATGGCCCAAAGTATAGAAGACGTTCCGAAAAAACGTAGTTATGAAAGTATGGTGTACGGTTTCTCTGAACACCTACTTTGAATTTGTTCTTTAAGAAAATTTATAAAAACGTTATTATACTGGTGTGAAGATTGAATTCGGCGAAATGTTATAACATTATTCACATACGTAAGTTAATTTAGGTTACTACATGGTGAAGTAAAACAGATTGAAAACCCCATAGATAATATTAAACTGGGTTTTCCATTATACATTACATAAACAAAATCCTATTTTCATTAGGGATAAACAATAATGGCTTAATATTAAACAAGCAACTAGTTATACGAACGAGCAAAGCTAGTCAACTGGTCTTTTAAATTCACACTGTTGTTAAATCACAGAAATATTGTTTCAATCTAAGCTAACAATTAGTTTTTAAATGAAAACTGTTGTTAAATCACAAAAATATTGTTTCAATCTAAGCTAACAATTAGTTTTTAAATGAAAACTGTTGTTAAATCACAGAAATATTGTTTAAATCTAAACTAACAATTAGTTTTTAAATCACACTGTTGTTAAATCACAGAAATATTGTTTCAATCTAAGCTAACAATTAGTTTTTAAAATGAAAACTGTTGTTAAATCACAGAAATATTGTTTCAATCTAAACTAATAATTAGTTTTTCAAATGAACACTATTGTTAAATCACAGAAATATTGTTTAAATTTAAACTAACAATTAGTTTTTAAATGAACACTGTTATTAAATCACAGAAATATTGTTTCAATCTAAACTAACAATTAGTTTTTAAATGAACACTGTTGTTAAATCACAGAAATATTGTTTCCTAAACTAACAATTGGGATTTAACATGTTTAGACAATTTATAAATCCAAACTACATTGCGACACTGTAATAACATATTGAAATGTTAAATAACTCAATCTTCAAGTCCAGTTAAGTTAGTCTTATCAAATCGTATGCTCTAGCAACTGCCTAGTAATCATACAAGTCGTGTGAACTTGCAATAGTATAGAAAGAATTTCACGAGCTTAAAGACGATTTCAAATGGACAAAAATAAATATATTAGTATAAAACATTAAGATAGCTTGCTTTATAGTGAGTCTTGTCGACAATGCATCTAAATTAAGTTAGAAGAAATGATTACAATGTATACGTAATTTTAGCGAAACAATAATACACGAAAGTTAGTCCATTTTGCCAGAAATATTTGTATATACTAATGCAATAGCGTGTGCCGCCATAGATGTGAGCTGTGGCGCCATGAGAAACATGGTTAGCATCAATGTGCATTTGTTGCACAACGAACTCCCGAACATCAGCTTTCAAGAGAGGATATTTCGTACACCGAAATATAAAACCAAAGGTCAAAACATTCAGGAGAAGAAAGCCTTCAGGTTTCTCCATAGAAACAGAAATATTCGCGCAGGAAAGCATACAGAGCAGCAGCTAGCTCTGAAATTTTAATCCAGTCTAATCGAGAGTAACGTTCGCATCCGCAAAGTGAAAGTTATGGTTACGAAAGAGAACTCCCCAGCCCCAAAAAAAACATTATGAATGCTATTGGACATACCTCAAAATTATCAGATGTATACTGATATCTTGTTTAATTAACAAGGTGGAATCGGACTATAATTTTGTTGTTATTGTTCGTTAAGAAAACTGAAGTTGGAAAATTCTTTTTAAACTTGACCTGCTCACTCATTATGTAAATCTGCCGCATGTGCTTAGATTAATATACTGAAATTTTTTGTTATTTTGGTAAATAGTAACGTAAATTCTTTACTTTATAATATAACCGAAACATACACACTTTTAATATTATTTTGTTATAACTTTTATAAAATTAGAAATGAAACTCTTTTACGTTTATAAAATATCAATTATGTACAAAAGAATCACCCAAATATTGATGTTTAATGATGAACACAAAAGTGTAAGAGCACAGTGTTACAGAAGGGTCGATAAACTATTCAAGCTTATATAATACTTTCTCAGATAACATTAATCATTTCATTATGGGATTTGAAATTACTAGTGAAATGTTATATTTCTATAAAAAATACTCAACGTATATCAAATGCGTTTGTTTTTAAACTTTACTTCACAACAAATAGTAGCTTAATTTCTTTCAAGACTTAACCTCTTCATTTGATCGGACGTTTATGCAAATAAGCACTAAAACAGAAAAAAGGTATGCTGTGCAGCATCGTAAAACACACGAAAGGAATCACATATGCGTAAAATAACATCAATGTAAAACGTAAAAATATTAGTACTGGTACGACCTATGCTGACGTGACTAAGCAATATCGCTGGTGATAAATAAAACAAGCAAGATAGCATGTTTTGTCATGGAAATTCCGATTTTTGGTTACTCGCATCTTTTTAAAACAAAGAGATAAGTTTTCACTCTCACTGCATGATGATCTGCAGTGTTGGAATATAGTATTTTGTAAAGAGTTCGCTCCGTGATTTTTGATTGGTTCAAAATATCTGTCTCATTCAAAATGTTTGGATATTTTGTAAAAAAAATTAAAATCATTATTATTAAGGTGGAATATAAATACACTTCGTGCTGTCAAACTGAGAAATGCTTGTTATATCAAACATCTACATATGTAGTTTGTATAATGAGACAAGTTCTATGAACAACATGAACGAT
The DNA here is from genome assembly GCF_000517525.1 of Limulus polyphemus. Lineage (NCBI taxonomy): Eukaryota > Metazoa > Arthropoda > Merostomata > Xiphosura > Limulidae > Limulus > Limulus polyphemus. Next base: position 81,055 of record NW_013666821.1, read on the forward strand.
TTATTTGAACATCAAAAACTTTTATCAGACACCTGTAGAAAGGTGGGTAATTGAACATTTCACCTATCACAAACATCTTACTAAAACTTATATGAAGACAAAATATAACGTCAAATTATTATAAGTAGCGTCTGTAACCTTATATCAGGTCATATTAAACATTCAGCACTTGGTTTGTCATTCTCGTGCTCTAATAACTTCCGCAACGCGACGTGGAATAATGTCGATGAGGTTATTGATGTAATCGACTGTGATTTTATCCCAACTTGTCACTAGAAGGATCTGCAACTCAGCTACAGTTGCTAGTTTAGGGTCGTGGTTAGCAATTTTCCGACTCAGTCCTGCCCACAGTTCTCAATGGGATTGCTGGCCATCAAAATCTTGTAACGTCGTCCTGGTCGAGATAATCCAGTACAATACACGTACTATGGGAGTGAAATTGTTATCCTGGAATACAAAGTTATTGCCAAACCTTGCCCTAGCATATGGCTGAAATATCGTTTCTATGTGATGCCTGTAGGAGGAGCCATTGTCGCTTCCCTGAAGTATATGAAGAGCAGTTTTTCCATCATGATGAATAGCTGCCCAAACATGTACTGTACCATCTCTTGTGTGTTTCCTTTGGGAAATACAGTCTTTCCTCATCTATTCTCCAGGCAAACCACGGACGTATATCCTACCATCAGCTATAAGAAGCCGGAAACAGGACTCATTTGAAAAGACAACATGCCGCCAGTGTTCTAATTGTAAATTGGCCTGTTATGCCCAAAGTAGCACGGTGACAGCAGTGAATTCTGGTTAATATCGGCTTTCAGATAGCTATTCGTGCAAAATAACCTCGTTTAGTCAGTCTCCTATTCACTGTTCTTCTGGATATCCTGGAATGAATGTGTTCATGACATTCTTGTCGTAAGGTGTTGAAAGAATTCTTTCGACCTTCATTTGTTAACCTAATCAAAACACGATTATATCGGGCAACAGTTTTTTCGGCATCTATCTGTACACTTTTTTGTAACAACGTTTCCTGTAGTCCAATGAAGTTTCAGGATTGTAGATACAGTAAACTGGAGTGTACCCTACTATTCTGGCAATGTCCACATGACTCTACACCTAGTACAGAAAAATCGTCTGAACAAATCGTTGATCTGTTTCGAATAGAGATTATACTCAAAGCACACCCTTTAATACAAAACAGATGCGTGTGTGTGTGTGTGTGTTTTAACAAACAATTACTTGATCAACACAACTTGTACAGACCAGAATAACAACCCGTACATGTTTGTCCGATCATACGCTACCTTCCATGTTACTACTCGGGCATTTACTCTATAACTACTCTATGCATGTAGACAATAACATCAATAAAGGCCAGTATGCAAACATTTTGGGCCAAGACTGTATATATTCCTGTGTTTCTTGTATCTTCTATTACATTACCATAATATTTATTTTTGGTTTATCAGACTTAAACTTTGACATGATTGGTCAACGTTTACACACTATTCTTGAACCAATTCAATAACTAATTTTTAAGAACAGTTATAGAATAATTCAACATGTCGTTTTTGTGCTGTTTATCAGATGGTTGAGTGGACACAGTTCAAGATCAGCGATCGCCACAAAGCTTTCAGAAATCAGTTAGGAAGAAATAAAATCAAATTAATCAGTGTTTGATGAAGTTCTAGAAAGGTTATTTAAAAGGTCGAGCAATTTGATTTGTTTTGAATTTTGCGCAAAGCTACACGAGGACTATCTGCCCCAGCCGTCCCCAATTTAGCAATGCAAGAATAGAGGGAAGGCAGCTAGTCATCCCCACTCACCGCTAACTCTTGGGCTACTCTTTTTCCAACTAATAGTGGAATTGACCGTCACAATATAACGCCCCCACGGCTGAAAGAGCGAGCATGTTTGGTGGGACGGGGATTCGAACCCGAGACCCTCAGATTGCGAGTCGAGTGCCCTTAACCACCTGGCCATGCCGGGCAAAAAAGGTCGAGCATTAAAAGTTTGAGAATTTTACACTGAGATTCTAAGAAAATTTAACAACTGTAAAGAAGAGGAAACAAAAACATGCTGTCGCCCTAAAAATAATACAGATGATTAATTACAAAAACTTTTTGTTGAGCTTTCACTGAAAATTAGTAGTAGAATATACAATGCCTTGAAGAAGTATTTAAATAATGATATTTAGCATGAACGCTCACCAAAGGTTGTGGGTATCCAAAATATTTCAACTATCACTAACAACTTTCGTGTTTTCAGTTTGTGAATTAATAGAACATCTAGTGATACGGACGTTAGTTAAGATAAAAAAATACAAACTTATTTGCACTTTGTAACTGTAACAGTTTCATTCTCTGCGTTTTTTAAATAATTGCAATGCATTTTTTATTCCATCACTTCCTCAGAAATATGTCAAGCAAAACATCGATCTATCGTTATGATTCAATTAAGAAGGTGCTATAAGCTAATACCATGAAGTCGTCTTTGTCTCCATCACTTCCTCAGAAATATGTCAAGCAAAACATCGATCTATCGTTATGATTCAATTAAGAAGGTCCTATAAGCTAGTACCATGAAGTCGTCTT
>NW_013666821.1:84444-93515 GCF_000517525.1 Limulus polyphemus
CTGCTAAATTAGGGACGGCTAGCGCAGATAACCCTAGTGTAGCTTTGCGCGAAATTCAAAACAAACAATACTTTCGGATTCGGATGGAATTAGTGACCCCTGGATTTCCTTCAAACATTTACAAGTTTAGTGGAATATCTATTTTTTACCGATTATCATTATCATAACGTGAAACAAATCACTAACAGGAACATTTGTAGAATCATCATCACTTTCTGATTCAGAATCAGTTGAGAGCACAACATCTTTAGCTACAATGACGTTGTTAGACCTACAAAGATACGTAGAGAATGATCCACAAATCACGTCCACATCAGAATCTTCACCTTCACTTGGAAGATCTGACAAATTATCATCAAATAGTTCAGTAATTATCTCATCTTCACTCAACACGTTACGTTTTCTGCAAGAAGCCATTTATAAAAATATGGGTATTGTACACAAAAAATTTTGTTTTCTTATTTTCGTGTGTTAAAGATATTTTCTTCTATATAGATTGAATAGATTTTGTACAATCCATTTCACTGTCTTTGGTATAATTATATAAGCTATTCAAAAACTTTACAGTTCTATGTAATTAAGATGTCATAATTATTAATAAGAAAATGTTTGTTTGTTTGTTTTGAATTTCGCGCAAAGCTACACAAGGGCTATCTGCGCTAGCCGTCCCTAATTTAGCAGTGTAAGACTAGAGGGAAGGCAGCTAGTCATCACCACCCACCGCCAACTCTTGGGCTACTCTTTTACCAACGAATTGACGGATTGACCGTCACATTATAACGCCCCCACGGCTGAAAGGGCGAGCATGTTTGGTGTGACGAGGATTCGAACCCGCGACCCTCAGAATGCGAGTCGAGTGCCCTAACCACCTGGCCATGCCGGGCCCTATTAGAAAAAGAAAACTTCACGTGTTACATAATTGCACATGACAAATAATGGACAAGTCGGTTGGTTATACGAATATGTCTTTATAAATTCAACAAGCTAAAATTCAGTACTTTTTATATGTATTTTTTCCTCACTTGGATGCTTATTTAATATATGATCTTGGTTTCATGACATCATGGTAATATGATGTATATTAAATTCTGTCCGATCATAGAGTGGATAATGATATGTACTTTTTTCGGATAACTCTTTGTTGTGCACGAATAACCTTCCATAGATGTCTTTTGACAGAACACAATACTATATTTTCCAAGAAAACAAATTACAAACAATTTTACAGACAAATCTTAATCTTCCGTTCTATTTTCTTCAAAAATGGACGCAACTCCGACAACAACGGACATAATTCTAAAACATTCTTGTCTACGATTAAATGTTTTTCTTTCATCATCAAATGGCAAAAATCAGCCGGGACTCGTCCATATCCCAGTAGAACCGCCAGAGTGCCTTCCACAACGTAAGTGCAAAGCACTTAATTTTTACTTATATTTATTCCTTGATTATTAAATGGTAAACTCAGCAAGGACTCGTCTATTCCCATTAGAATTTTCGAAGTCTCTTTCACAACATAAATCGATTAAAAGACAAAATAATTAATATTCAAACAATTCGGTGGTAAATATTTTGTTGTTGATGTTGTTATTTCTTGACAAATATCTGAATCGATAAAATTATGAGAGAGTTTTTAAAATAACTTAGAATTTTAAGCGGAATATTATTTGTTTATTTGTGTTTGATGTAAGACCCGCTAACACATCACAACTGGCTCCATTGGCAACCACATAGAAGATGACGTAAAATGATGGAACAATGAGTTGAAAACCGACAAGCTTTCTATTTCAGCAAATTTGTCTTCACGTTCAAAAGTCTTCTTGTCTGCAAAAAGACATCAACTATTATGTATCTTGTACAGTTTTCATTATTCCTATTTATATTACAAAAAAACACACACACAATAACGATTCATTCAGGATTCTTGGCACAACTTGCTCTTATTTTGTGTGTACTTGCGCGGATAACACATTATTATTGCGACGATTACGTGAACATTATTCATGATGCTGCGCTGACAAATAATTGTTAATTAAAGTCGAAAGAAATTTAGAGTGGATTCATAATTGAAGAAATATTGTCGCTGTAAATAATCATATTAAACATTTTGTTTGTTATATTTAAAATCCAGATTAAATGTCCTGAATGAATTTTACAAATAAAAAAAAAACAATTTTTGAGTAGCATGTAAATTATCAACACCAGCAGATACTACTTTTTTGGATAAAATAAAATACACGTTAAGATAACACCATTTTATCTTCGCTTCCGAATGTAATCGTTTTTCATTTTCAGCTCTATATATTTCTTTTCTGTCTTATGATTCAAAATTAAGCCCTCGTTTTTTTTGTTTTTTTTGTAGGGTTGATAAATAAATGAAGTATCCAAGTGAATTATTAAAACTATTAAATGAAAACATTAATCGTTACTGAAATGATCCATTATCGAAGATCATAGTTCTCCTGTTTCTTATTAACAATAATGAAAAAAGTATTAAGAAATTATTGAACTGTTTTGCTAGAAACAAATTTGTGAAAAAAAAAAAATTGATCTTTTCTTTTATTATCCAAAAGCTGTAATGCAACTGAACACGACCTAAAATACATAACAACACACGAATAATCCGCTATATAAAACACTTTCAGGACAAGAAACAGAGTAAACTATAAAGGATTTTATTCAACGATGATGAATTTCTGATCCGATGAACTTGAGATTATACCCCGAACAAACTGTAGAACAAAATGAAAAGTTTAGTTGCTGGATCAAAAACAACGTATTTTTCAGGTGGACATTGTACTACACAATGATTAATGTCTGCAGAAACAACATATTGTGTTTTAACCTCACATCCATGCAAACTGTGTGTTGCATGAACACATTCCATTCATAATTTGTGGAAAAGCATGAACAAGATTGCATGAATAGACGAAATAAATTATTTTCCTTTACATAATATAATCATACCACCGGGAACTTATTTCTCTCTAACGTGCACACACTTTTTTTTTGTTATCTAATCTTGCAGTTAAATATTCTTTATCTTGATAACTTAAAAGGTCTTAAAACGCAATATCCCATACGCGTCGTTAATATATGCAAATATTAATGATTGACGGTAACCCTAGAAAATAAAGATTATTATTGCGAGCTTGAAAATGGGGTTTACATCAAAATATGAATTAAACGACAGATCTTATTTCATTTTACAAAAAACTACAACAACAAAAGACAAACAATTAAATACTTAACAAAGAAATAACCTGTAAAATAATCTATCGTGCAAGGATCTCTAAGAACCAAAAGGCTTAGTTATCAAGTTTTTTTTGCAATCTGGATAAACCATACGTATAGCAATATGAATTACATTAGGGTTGTCATAATGATTATACCAAAATGAAATGGCTGTTCTAATAATATTAAAATGAAAATAATAATGGATTCTTTTTTAGAACTGATGAAAGACTGATCCGTGATTTCTATTTTAATAGTCGTGGATCATAGCTTTCAACCGAATCATCATACCAGTTAGAGCTAAAACATATTAATAGATTTAAAGAATAAATCAGTAGATTAAAGTGTGACGATACAGCGTTTTCGTTACAAAATAATTGAAGTTCAATAAGAAACGACATTTATTTGTAAAGCGATTCTTTTTTTATCTTCAAAACATTATCATACTTAATGTTAAATGTAACACATTTTGTATTTTACAATATGGCAACATAGATATTAAAATATATGATTTTTTTTAAGGTTTCTTTCGTTTTGAATTTCGGCAAAAACTACACGAGGGCTATCTGCGCTAGCTGTCCTTAATTTAGCAGTGTGAGACTAGAGGGAAGGCCGCTAGTTATCACCACCCACCGCCAACTCTTGGGCTACTCTTTTACAAAAGGAATAGTGGGATTGACAGTAACTTTATAATGCCCCCACGGCTGAAAGGGCGAGTATGTTTGATGGGACGGGGATTCAAACCCACGTTCTTCAGACTGCGAGCCTAGCGCCCGAACCACCTGAAAATTTTAAGGAATGACCCAGAAAATAATTTATATATTTATTATACGTAAAACTTGTCTTTATTAATAGACATCACTTTAATTAGATCACAAACAGTTGACATTAATGATAACATTTTGAATTGATTATGATTAAGTGTCGTGATATCAGATTTTCGATTATCATAAAATGATTATTGATTTGTTGATTTCAATGATGAAAACGATATTGGAGACCTAATGAATCAGATGTCTAAAGCTGTTTCAAGCTATACTTAGGACAATTTAAATGATGTCATTTTTAAGGTTCCTTATTTCCACAGCTCTTAACTTTAAAAAAAAAAAAGAAGAAGCATAAGGTTAATATGTGACTAGTATTATTTAGTCCGGCAACACGTTTTTTTTTCTTCACCAAAACGATAATTGTAACGCTTCTTCTAAGTAGGAGTATATTTTATTGATATTATTCTTCAACTTTGATCATCTGGAGAAATAAAATTCGTTGTAGTCAGCCAGAAATAGAATGATAGTTTCATTTTTTCAATTGTTCATCAAATGCATTTTTTAGATAGGTTAATTTTGCAAGGCATTTAACGACCCTTCATATTTCTCATGATAAATATAAGAAGTAAGATATTTTTAGTTTCATTAGATATATGAAAGTGTAAGAGTCGTCCATAGAAGGCCCTTCATTAACGTTGGGTACTTCAATACGAGTTTTCAACCAATTCTTTATTAGATTGCTAAGAGACTCTATGGATTAATATTTACTATGAATGGTAGGCAGTGATTTTGGACAACCTTATCTGTATCCGTCGCAATCTGGTGATAACAGTTTTAAAAGTGGAGTTCTTTCAAATACAACCAAACACGGACCCAGTCATGCATCAGTGTAATACCACTACTTTCAGAAACGGAATGATCGACACAAATATTCTTTTTTTTAAATATGCACCTTCATGATCTAATGATCGACACAAATATTTTTTTAATATGCACCTTCATGATATAATGATCGACACAAACATTTTTAAGTATGCACCTTCCTGATCTAATGATCAACACAAATATTTTTAATATGCACCTTCATGATCTAATGATCGACACAATTTTTTAATATGCACCTTCATGATCTAATGAACGACACAAACATTTTTTATATGCACCTTCATGATCTAATGAACGACACAAACATTTTTTATATGCACCTTCATGATCTAACTCAAGTCCTCGCCATTTTGGTTTTTAACCAAGCCTTTTCATCACCATAGCAAGTGTCCTAAAATTTTAATCCCTATTGAAAACTTTACTGAAATTTAGTTTCCGGTCCTAAAGTGGGAAGACACATAGACTTAAAACTGAAAAAACATTTGTATTGGACAGGTAGCTGAGCCTTTCAGTTTGCTCATACTTTTTTCTAGACATATAAGTATGGTGACTGCTTCATTTTTTGTTTAATTATACAAATATGTATATTTAAGTTCCATTGTATTATAAGTATTTCAACATATTATTTTGTATTGCAATAAATTGTATCGCGGAAAACATTCACCGTAATTTCTACAACATTAAAATACAACAACTATATTGGGTTATGACAATGATAAACACGTATTTTTGATTGTTCTCAGTTTCAGTATCATAATTACGTTTATTTACACTAATCTCTCAACACCCTATAGATATTACAACATTTTGTTTCTTTAGTTTTTCAGATATTTATTTCTCAAAATTATATAATTTACGTTATCTACATTATTCCAAGTGCTTCATTTGTTTGATTTCCTTTTATAAGTGATTTGTGTGTTCTAACGCAAGCTATAAACAGGATAATAAGGATTTTAATATCCTGGTACATCAGGAGTAATGATATATTTTTTTCTAAACTTGCTCAAGTTGTTATTCCTAAGCTTTCTAGAAACTTTGTCTTACTAATCACTTCTTCCGAAGTTGAATTTTTTTTACTTACTTTATAATAACAAAGATTCGAAAATTTTATTTTACAATATCAGGCTTTATTTCCAGAACTCTGGTTCATTTGTTATTGATTTTGTATTTTCTCTACTAGAAATACTCCAGCAACTATATCTAAAGTAATACTCAAAGAGGTTTTGTTTCTAACTTCGATAATGACGGCAGAGATTTAGAGGATTTGTTTATACGTATAGTTTTTCTACAATCTAGTTTTTACTTCCTTTTCAATAATGATTGTTATCCATGTATGCTTTGACAAGTATATTCGTTTGATTGAATTACTGCAATTACTTTATATGATTTAAGAGCGCTCTGATCGTTTCCTATCTTTCTGCTCGCAGCAATATCGATCTTCGTGGAAGGTGCAATTATAGGAGAATTTGATTTTATGATTCACTGACCAAAACCTTAAAAATGAGACAAGACGTAGAAGAGTGTAAGGTGGAAAACAAAGGTTACAAAATGTGCTTCACAAATTGGCTCAGTAATAATCTTCGTGCTTATTCTGATTAAGAAGTTAGCATACAGGATCACATAAAAAGGTTGTAATGGTTTTCAAACGAGACCCAGAAACTCGAGCGCTTCCGAATAGTTCACTATTCTTCTTCAGGAGAATAAAGAAGAATAGTGAACTATTCAAAAGCGCTCGAGTTTTTTGGGTCTCGTTTGAAAACCATTACTTCATAGCTTATAATATTTAAATTCGGAGCCCGATCCCTTTAGCGGACAAATATTGTAGCCAAACCACTGTGTAGATCTGCATTAAAAATACAGTAAAAGTGTCCTATCACAATACCATTTCCTTATCTTCCTACAAATTATTGTGTTTTGGGAATGTATAAAACAATAAAAGTAATACAATCTTATGATTAATTCCATAAAGTTTGAATGAAAGGGTACTGTAATTGGAAAACATATATATAGTTAAAAATAAAAATGCGTCTATCGCTTATTCCACATTTTACTAATTCAAACTTTTTCTACGAAGTATTTTGCATATATTGACAAAGGAATAGAAACACTTACCAGTTTTCGTGACGTCCAGTCCGAGAAGTTTAAAACAATTGATTTGAGTCAAGCTTCAGATGGATTACGTTAACAATTTTAAAGGGAAACAGTTTTAAAACGTTGGTTTTCAGCTCGAGGAATACAGTTATGTCCATGTAGTTGAATAAAATACTTTTATATCAACTAAAGCGTCTTTCGAGCACTAAACTCTGCAACCAGGAGCATCACTATTTATTCAGATTACAGTAGAAGATATACAATTTCACAACGTCGATAAAATAATATCATGGGCCCACCATTCGGTGTTTTCCATTGTAACACAGATACTTCACCAGCTGTATAAATCAAGAGCCAGTGTTCCACAAGGGCGTGTTGGCTGTTAAAAAGAAAAGTTAAATAAAAAGACAGATATAGCTCATCTATGGTTCATGTTGATTTCTACCATTTATGATTATCTAATCAGAAATATTTCTATTGCAGAGGACAACATTACAAAGTAAAGGCGTAATTTTTGGAAAACATTTATATTTAACATTAAATCTGAAACAGTAGTAAGTGTGTAGTATAAATATTATGACATAACAATAACATAATTATAATGCTGATTGACAGCTTTAACTCACTAAGTGAGTATTATTGCAGTAAACAGCAGCAATAAACACAAAAATATATATACTTTGTAGTTTTAGATTGCAGCAAAAGATACATTGCATTATAAAAATACTATATTTAAAATGTTAAAGCTGTTGTTGTTGTTTGTTATTAACACATTGATCGTATTTTGTGCAGAGTCGTCTTTTTGTGTCATTTATTAAAACGTTGCGTTTGAAAGAAGTCGGACACGTTTATTTTGTTCCGGACGGTTATTATTTTTATGGGTGAAAGCTTTATGTGGCTTCAATAGCCAGAAAAATTAAAAATCGTTTCTTATTTGTTATGCCAAAATCTAAGCTTACGAAGAATAAATATTGACTTAGTTGAATCGTTCTTCTTACGAAGACAGGCAGTTTTACACACACACGTAAAGAAAAACCAGGCAGTTTTACACACACGTAAAGAAAAATCAGACAGTTTTACACACACATAAAGAAAAATCAGACAGTTTTACACACACATAAAGAAAAATCAGACAGTTTTACACGCACGTAAAGAAAAACTAGACAGTTTTACACACACGTAAAGAAAAACTAGACAGTTTTACACACACGTAAAGAAAAATCAGACAGTTTTACACACACGTAAAGAAAAACTAGACAGTTTTACACACACTTAAAGAAAAATCAGACAGTTTTACACACACGTAAAGAAAAACTAGACAGTTTTACACACATGTAAAGAAAGACAGGCAGTTTTACACACATGTAAAGAAAGACAGGCAGTTTTACACACACGTAAAGAAAGACAGGCAATTTTGTTACACACGTATAGAAATTTCCGATCACAGTTAAGTGCACGCTCAGAGAGGGAGGTCCCATAAGCTAATACAATAATGTCGTCTTTGTCTGACAGTTTATAGAAATAGACGAAAACTTGTGTTTTTATTACACCGATAGAAGATCCCAGAATACTTATTCTGAACATAAAAGGAATAACAATTAATAGCAAGCTTCTTAGATTAAAAGACCTTCGAGATACATTAAATAAGTTGAATGAAATAAAAATGATATCACATTAGACACTGATGTTTGCTTTCTTGCAACGAGACTCATTTTCCTACCCTTGATTGAACCTCGGCAGTACATAAAAACGGTTAATTAGCTCCACCTAATCTGAATTATCTCATCAGCAAATAATAAAAATAAGTAAATGAGCTAGCTACATATATGCATTTATACAGAGAGTTTATCTGTAATTTACTTAATTTTGCATTTCGTGGTGATAAAGTAATAGCGACAACTCTTTAAAATTTACATATCTTAAATGGGTTATTTTGCGTGAAAAAGCGAAAACAATGTTTGAAGTCTGGTCATAATGAAGAACATTACTCATGTGCAATTTACATATTTCGTTTTACCTCTTTCTGAAATCATTTAATTGAATCATAACGATAGATCGATGTTTTGCTTGACATATTTCTGAGGAAGTGATGGA
>NW_013666821.1:94515-128458 GCF_000517525.1 Limulus polyphemus
TATTTTAGAATTATGTATATAAATTTATATAGAAAAAATATAATGGCCTTTATTTATATACAAATCTGAAAAACATTATAATAACTGATTATTTTTTTTATAGTTGTCATACTTCGAGGGATTTCAGTTGAACCAGATGTTTCTCTAACACCAAAATCTCTAGACTTTGGTGAGTGTATTTTAGGCAGATCTTTCAATAAGACTATTAAAATCAAGAATCTGTGTAAGAAGTTACCGGTAACTTACAGAGTAAGCAATTCTGCCTGGACAAAGATTCAGCCTCAAGAAGGATCTCTGGCAGCCTCAGGTTCTCAAGAACTAATCTTGAAATTCAAACCTCCAAATTTAGGTAACCAGTAAAATTATGTTTTCCTTACTTTAGTGTATATAAAAAAGACGACAGTATATTATAGTAGGAATGTGTTAAACCTACGTATACCCTGCTATATTTTAATGTTAAGACTTTATACCACAGTTTACCACAGTAGTACTATGTTACTAGTTTGTATACCACTCTAAATAGTTCAGAAATACATAAACAAGTAAAAGATTCTAATTAATGTAAAATGAGTTAAAGCAAATTTGTATTTAGTAGTAATGTATACATATAAAATTAAATCAATTAATATAGTTACTGCAGATTAGCATACACTGAAATACTAATCACTAGAGTTAAAATTCTCATGTTATATGTTTATATCACTAGCTTTAGTATAATAGTTAGACTGCTTAAATACCACAATGATTACATTTAATCAATTCACATATTTTTTATTTTGTTTAATAAATATTTTCACCTGTTAGTCATTTCAGTAGCTAATAGCTGTAATTGAAAGATGAACTGAGAAAAGATAAAATTTATACTCTGATACATATAAATACATGAAATAAAGTGCCGAGATATGTGGGTGGTTGCTTAACCCTTGGCATGGCTCAACTTGTTGTAGATGCCTGAATAGGACAGTTTATCTAAGGTGTAGCTACAGCAGTTGTTGTTTCAGACTTCTTCCTTTTCAGCAATGATTTCAAAGTTACCACTTCATATGATCACAATAGAAACTGCTTGCCAAATGCTTTATGGAAATCTAGATATAACAAATCCACACTGAAATTCTTCAAAGAATGTCAAAAGATAGTATGGCAGCATTTCCCCTAGTGAAACCATGTTTACTATCGAAAAAAATGTTAAGCTTTGCTAACTCACTTTGCAAAGCATCTTTTATGAGACTTTTGCAACATTTTTCCACCACTGATATAATTATAGCACAAAAAAACAATATAACACTGAAATAAACTCCATTATAAAATGCTAGAAACTCGGTTTTGATACCCATGGTGGACAGAGCACAGATAGCCCATTTGTGTAGCTTTGTGCTTAATAACAAAAAACAACAACTATTATATAAAAAAAGGAAATTAACAAAGTTGTTAGATCAAATGAAAACAGTGGTTAAACTGAGAACAGTTAAAACCAAACTTGTATATCACATAAACATTTGTTTGCTTGTCACAGAATTTTTGTGCAAAGCTACATAAAAGATTATCTGCACATAGCCATCTCCAATTTTAAATGTATAAACTAAAGGGAAGACAGCTAGTCAAAAGCACCCATTATCAACTCTTAAGCTACTTTAGTGGGATTTGACCATCACCTATAGCACACCCATGAACCCAAATTGAGGAACACATTTTTGAAGTAACTGCTATGAACCATAGATTCTGAGACTTGCATTTCTAAAACACTAACTGCAAGGTCACACCTGACCCATTTTACAAAAATAAGAACTTACAATCAGTAATGGTGAACCTGAGAGACAATAAAAATAAGGTATTGCTATTTTGAATGAGAATATACGTAACATAATGAAACAAGATAACATTAATTAAAATGTGAATAAAAACAGCAGATTAAAGGAGCAAACAGAAATTAAATGAATCACATACATAATTCAGTTAAAAATAGAAAAATAATGTTAAATTAACCATAAGTGAAATTGGACTAAATTTGTAGAATAAACAGATGAAAATGAAAGTTAAATGTCATACAGTTTGGTTTGAATTGCACACAAAACTACACAAGGGCTGTCCATGCTAGCCATCCCCAGTTTAGCAGCGAAAGGCTAGAGGGAAGGCAGCTAGTCATCACCCCCACCACCAACTCTTGGGCTACTCTATTACTAATGAATAGTTGGATTGACTGTCACAATACAATACCCCCACAGCTAAAAGGGCTAGCGTGTTTGGTGGGATGGGGATTTGAACCCATGACCTACAGATCGAGCACCCTAACCACCAGACCATGCCAAGCCTAACTATGTTACAAGTGGAAAATCTACATCAGTATATCAGTATTAGAAAAATATTTTAAATTGTAAATGATTTTTTAAAATAATGATAATAAGCATAATTATAGATATAATACATCACAAAACAACTTGAAATTAACAATTAATTAATTAATCACCTTCAAGAACAAAACAGTCTTTCCAAAACATACTTATCTCTGCTGACTCTTATAGCTATTACTCGACTGCCACGGTTTCATCTTTGCCCATCTAAGCATTGGTCTGACTTTTTCTCGCTTGCTCCAGTCTTTTTATACCCCACTCAATTACCCTTGGTGATATTTGTCTCGTGATACTCTCCACCTACATCAATGCACCCTCTATCTTGATACTGTATATAAACACCTCATTCAGATAATCTTATCACTTTTTCTCAACAAAGAGGCCTTATCTTACACGTTGTCGGAACTTTGTTATTTAGCCTATCACCATCAGGTGGAGACATTTTTCTGACTCTCAAATAATACATTAGCTCCTTGAATTTTGGGGTTATAAGGAGGAGATTGTAGTTCACCTATATAGGTCTATGTCACCTGATGGAACAGAGTAAATCTACAGACTTACAACTCAAATTCAACATTTTGTTTCCTTTCATTTCACTTTGTTAGAAGACTCTCAGGATCACCAGTTTCATTGATTATGAGCTGGATTTATTGTTAGCATGCATGTTGGTTAAATTTTCGGCATCTAAATTCATCCCGGTTGTTGTTGGAGTCTCGAATTTCATCGGATCTTACAGGAGATCATAGTCCCGGCCCCCGACATCAGTCTCTCAATATATTGGTACTCAGAATAGATTGTGTCTGTATCTAAGGTTTCCACTGCTTCATCATATTGCCAGCAGAGTTAGTGATTATTGTATACCTACAGAGACTGTGGGGGCTCAGTTCAAACAATTTTTGGATGTGTGGTAACCTTAACCATGGGTCCAGGAGCTCTGCAGGCCCTTGGGTCACAATTGGTCATTCAGTTCCAATTTTCCTCACTATTATCCACCCAACCTGTAGGGTTTCTACATTTTGCAGCTCATTGGGATTTGGAACTTAGTTCTATGATTATCTGAGTCTGGTTGCTCTGGGGGTAGTGAGAGAGTCGGTCTAGTTCTTCAGAGTTTTTATTCCTGTCAGGTGTTGAGCTGATGCAGATAAGAGATTAGTGTCCAGTCATCAGTCTTCCTTGTCTATTTCAATGCTTAGATTCTCCAAGGTTCACAAGTTACTCATTCCCCAATCTTTTTTGATTTTTTACTGGGATTGTAGATGTCCAACTTGGTTGTAGTCGGGTTCTATCTGGTACTGCATTTTCGGGTTTTTTTTTCCTTTGGTCTTGTATAGTCTTCAAATGGGTTCTGCTGTGTCATATCAGTTTTTTCTTCATCCCTTTCATTCCATCATACTGTGCACACACAATTCCACAGATGACTGTTTACTGCTGGCACCATCTTGTCAATTGTTAGACAATCGCATCCTGATTATGCTTTCAGATATGACCAAGGCAGGGTTCCCTTTTGGACTGCAACATCTTTTTTGCTCTAATTCAATATATCATCAGTCCAGGTATTTTTTATTTTTCAACTCATCTTTCAGTCAGGCTCAGCTATCTCCCATCCTGTTCAATACTATAGGATGCCACACTCTTATTCACCTCCCCTTCTTCCACTGCATGGATGGTTCTTTCTCTTCTGGGAATGTGGGCATCACTTGAATCATTCGTGCCTTTGGGAAAATAACACAAGTGATCCTTTTATTTAAGCAACCAAGGATCATACACATCTATTTACTAGCTTCCCCAATTTCATTAGTTGGGATTCATCTTTGATTTTGAGGGGTTGTTAAGTCAGGCAGTACTATGATTTGGGTTCCTCTTCTGCCACCTCATCCAGAGTTACATTGTTTTCACAAATGCCTTGCTTCAGGGATAGGGTGCATATACCAGCAGTCAGGAATTCCAGAGTCTATGCATTGACAATGAAGATTCCCTACACAATGTTTTCATCCAACTTGCTCTTCAACGTGGAAGGCCTCTTGGTCTGGACTTCTTAAGGGGTAAATCATCAGGCTTCATTCTGAACCATGGTGATGTCTTATGTTTCTCATCAAGGATGCATATGGTCTAGGGCTCTTTATGTTTGAATTTTAGACCTCCTTTCTTGGTATTAGTCATATTTTATCACCCTTCTAGCTTGCCATGTTCCACAGGTGATGCATGTGGTAGCAGGTCCATTGTCTCAATCCAGAAAAGTTCTCTCAACAGAATAAATGTCGCATTGCAAAGTTAAGTTGGATTGTCTCTCATTTTGCAACTGTAATTGGTGGGTTGGCATCTCATTGGATCACCCAACTACTGGCAATTTGGTCTGCAGTACCTCATCTTTGGGCTTTGGCACTAGATGATTTCCATCTGGACAGAATGGGATTACCACTCCCAACCTTCTCTCTACTTCATATGTTACCCAAGGTACGAATTATGATTTGTTCCAACCCATTGTCAGATCCTGTTGATAGCACCATATTAGCTGCTACACCCGAGTTTCTGCTTCTGTGGTCCCTTCTGATGTGTCCAACTCTCTACCACTTGTTTTAGACTCTTGCTGTGGAGGCAGCCATGATCTGATATGGTACACCTGACTATCCAGAAGCTCAAGCTTCTGGCATAGAAGTTATGCTGTCTTTCACATGGCATTGTGGTATAATTTCTAAGGTTGACATGTATCTGTCTCAGTTTCTGCTTAGTCCGAAAGGCACTTTTATCAGTGGTAATGACATGCATATCAGTAATGTTGTATTGAGAGGAGGTTGAACTCTTTTCAATCAGTGGTGTTAACCATAACTTGTTTTTTGACTTGGTTCTTTGACATAGGTTTTTGAATCTTCCATGATCACGATTGTTTATGGTGGCCATATCGATCACCATTTGATTATAATGAATACATATTTTTTGAGTCCCCAGTACTCTCCAGATTCCTCACATTGTTTTGGGTAATTTTCCCAAATGACCATTCCAGTAACCTACCTGGTAGATTAATGTTAAGTATTCTTTCTCCACACCTGTTTCTGACCTGACTCTTATATGACATGTATCCCCTTTACCTGCAGGTTTATTTTTCGTAGCTGCTGATCTACAAACATCACCAGTTGGAGTGATTTTTGCTGTTTGTCCACAGACCACTTTCTCATTTTCTCTACGTCCTCAAACCAGTTCTTCTTACCCAACATTCTGTCAGATGGAAAGGGGTTCAGTTTTTTTCTCCGATTCATCTGTTCGCACTTTCTCTCTATGTCCTGCCAGATTTCGATGTTTGTCATGTTCATTCAGGGTCTTGAAGATTTTGTTGCCTGCAATTATACCGTTAGAAATATTGGAAAAAATTTTTTATTTTGAACTCTCTTTGAAGGCGAGGTATTTTCTGTGAGTCACATCTAATCAGATTTCTCTTTTCTATGTTCTTAGTAGTCCAGTTGAATTGCCCACTGGAGGTCCTTGTGTGGACTGGTATATGGACCTCCCCCAATACTTTTATCTCACATTACTTGCCTGATCTGGTAGTCTCTTCATCTGAGGGTTTTTGCTTACACCCTGTAGCTATCTTAACCATTTCTGCTAGATTATCCAGAGGGGTGAGTATTTATATTTCTACATTTCAGGGTCCCTTACATTGTTTTCACAGGATCCCACTCTGTGGCGAGTGTTGTCCAGACAGATGTGTTTTTATCAAATCAATTCCACACTAGCGACCACTATTGCACTATAATTACTACCAGTTGCAACAGGCACTGTAGAAATGAGCTAATCCGTAAGACCACCTAGGAGTTCATCAGGTGGTATTACCATACTATGCTGGACTGCCACTCATGGACTATAATGAGTAAAGCTAAAGGGAATCCTGTCTGTCCCTGCCAATCATCGGATTGAATAAATTGGGGTCGGTTTGCTTTTAAAAATTTAGGGAACTTGGTTCACCTGTTGCATTGTTTCAAGAGCACTTTTTCTCAGGATTCCTCAATATGCATTACTTCCCAAATTCTACTAGTGGAGCTAGAGAGTCCTTACCACATCCAGTTTCCAGTCACTGGGGTAGTGGACAGAGGCTTTTCTTCCAGAGTATTAGAGTGAATTCCTCCACTCTTCGAGAAGAGAGCAAAGTAGGGAGCACTCTCACCTGGGTTCGTGGATGTCTTTTTCCTAGATGTAGGTAGGAGCAGCACCAGTCTATGCGGGAACCTACTCATGATACTGGTTCAGATTTGATGCTTGGCTATCTGGTTGAGGTGTGCATGGCCCTTTATTTTTATCAATATTGGTTCAATACATTGTTCATGGAAGGGGGTCCACTGTCTACTCATAATTCCAAATACAGAGTGGTCCCATCCTGGATCCTTGGTTGAGCAAAGATATTTTACATCCTCCTCATAATTCCAGGGGCAAGTGGAATGCTTTTTGCCCACTTGATTGGGGAATGGGAATGAATGTTCATAATTCCAGACTGGATGAGTTCTGTTCCTTTGGTTATGTAAGCCATACACATTCCCATCATTCTAAGTCTGGAATGTTGCCTTTCAGGGTTCTTCAGGTGAAGGAGAAGATTTGTCTGCTTCGATTTTGCTTTCTTTCTCGTCATGGTTTTGAATGCATAACTCTATGGCTATAGGTTGGGATTCAGTCAATAGTAATATATATATATATATTTATATATGTAACATTTCATTCCAAATTCCCTAGCCACCAATGTGGGATATAGGAACCAAGACCCCTTAATTCCAACCCTGAGTACTGGAACCTTGGCTATCTGGTTGGGACTGGCTATAGTGATGATCACTCATGTACAATTCCACCCTTGATACAGGAACTAAGTTCAGGGTGAGGAGCATACCTGTTCTGTATGTAGTGCAGTTCCCCCACTCGGGTACCAATCTTATCTTGGTACACCCATGACCCGTGCAGATGTTTTCTTTATGGATAATGCCCTCACTGGCCCCTCCACCTTCTCAATGTGGGATTCTAACTATTAAGTATCAGCATAGGTAAGTATGTTTTGGAAGTTAACATTTTCCTACATTGAAAATGTATTGCCAATAATACTTACCTCCACTGACACTCTCCCTTCTTCCTCTCTACTAAGAGCTGGTGTTAGAAACTGGGATGGTGTCAGTCTTGAAAAAGTGATAAAATGATCTAAATGTGGTTTTTAGGTGATAATCAATGTCTTCTACATTAACATTTTCCTAAATTGAATATGTATTTCCAATAATACTTACCTCCACTGATAGTTATTACTCAACTGGCAGGGATTCTTCTTTGCCCAGCTAAGCATTGGTCTGATTTTTTTCTCTCTCCACCTACATCAATGCACCCTCTATCCTGGTACTGTATAAATACTGCTGATTCATGACAAGCCTGTGAGTCTATATTGGAGAAGTAATGTAGATTGTAATTCTGAATTTATGAAGTGTTTCTTCATGAAATATGGCAAGTTTCAGTTAACAGTACAAGTCTGTTGTAAACAAAAAATCAGATGTGTTACTAAAGTTCTTTTATACTAATGATACATCTGTGAAATTTCAAAGCTAATCTGACTCAGACTCTGACAAATAGATGATATTCAGGTGAATAAGAAAATACTTTTATCCATTGTAAAGTTTGCAAATTTTATTTGCATAACCTCTACAGCCTCCTAAATGTACAGCTAAAGTTTTATTTCAGTATCCCTGTATATTGTATCTGGTATTTTCTCTACATAAACTGTTGCAAAATCAGCAATGTAGGGTAACATGAAATGTTGATAACTCTGACATCAACTGCAAAATACCATACAGAATTGCACTCTGTACACAGTTAGGTCAAGCACACTTTGACAAACCTATGCAAACAGGGTGAAGCATCATCTTCTTCATAAGCTTAAACAAGATCATCTTACAAAAAATGCTCTCACTATTCTCTGACTCATCAGTCTTCATCTCTGATTCCTTATCTAACCACTGTATGTATGGCTTTAGCTTATTAATGTGTTTAATGTATCTATGTGTGTCATGCAACTCGTAGTTAGATGGACTGAGTTGTTCGAAACCAAAATAAGGTTTTGTTGTTGTCTACTTAGTTTAAAGCTGCACAGTGGTCTATCTGCAATTTGTCCACTGTGGGGGAATTAAACCCAGGATTTCTGTGTTTTAAGGACTAAACTACTTCTTTCTCACTGGCACATACCAAAGCCATAACCAGTTTCCACACTCAAACTTTTTTTCCTTTAACACGTTATCATATCATATCTTTTGGCAGAAGTGGTCAAATAGCCAGTAATAGTCTGAGGTAACAGAAAATGAAGCCAACCAGACCAGTACAGTGAAAATCTTCACAACACATTGTTTATGTGGGAATAAAGATTTTGATTTTTGTTCGTTCAATTTTATCTGCTTTTGTTTTTCTTTGCTTTCCATTTCTGATTCATTTTCTTTTTAATTTATCCTATGATATACTGTTTAGTGTGGATAGTTGATATTTACTCATTGGATATCTGTGTACCTGAATACCACACTGTGATAATTAAACCATAATAAGCAATTTTGATAATATGATAAACTATAGGATAAATTCTCAAAAGTAATTTGATAACCCATAGTAAATTGTTTTTATTTGTAAGCCTCACATTCATACTATGACATTTCTGTAATTTCTTTAGACAAGAATTACCTTTTTGTAACAGTTTTATGTGGCTATGTTTTAATGAAATTTATCATCGTTAAAAGTTTCAATTTGCTTAAAGTACAATTATTAATTTCTAAAAGTGTTTATTATACCGTAAGATACTCTTATTAGAAGTTTGAGGTGATTTAGAATAGAATTACCAGTTTTCAAAACAGTCTTTTTGTCTGTTTTTAATATTTTAATGGTTTTAAGTCACCCATGTTTTATTTTATATTTTTGTTCTGAGGCAGGTCCTGTAAACATCACATCTTATATTAATGTAATGGATCAAAACTGGAAGTTTCTTTGCACTTTACCACTTTTTATACATGCCAGTGTAAAAGCAAAATTGTTGGTAAGAAGACAGCAAAAGAGGTAAGATTCTTATTACTCCAAATGCTAGAAAAAATACACATCAGTTTCAAGCTTCAAGCGCTTTATGTTATGAGACCGTCTTAAAATATTGACTAAGCTCTTGTATATTTATCATATATCATGCAAATTTGTCCCTTTGTCCAGTGTGTGGGAGCAGTTGCCCCCACTCAAGCGTTAACTTGTTTTTCTGAGAAATGTAAAACATCTTGTTAATAGGCTATGTTTATGGGAAATTACAAATATACAAAATACAAAATTGAAATTTCCATGCTTTCTTTGTACTTTATAATCCTCTGTCTCTTCCATAGTTTTTACAGTTAATCTACGAACTTCAAATCATGCTACATCATCAACATTTCACGTATTTTGTAGAAACTAGTGTTCAACTTTCCATCCACCCTCAAGATTTTGTTGAAATGGGGTCTTACTTTAGTTTGTGTGTATGAGGTATCAAAATTTAAAAAATTAGTTTAATGATGACATCAGAAAACTCCATGAATCTTCCTGTTGCTCTCACAGATTAAATTTCAAATAATAAATATCAATGCATTTGACTTTATAAAGAACTTAAAGCATCGTCATATGTGTAAATTGCACTGGTAATTCTTCCGAAATTTACAGCCATGATTGCTAATGGAGAACAATCTTCTGAAAGCTGAAACTAATAAAAACTTCCCTGAGATTTATGATGACTCAGGATCATTTAGTTAGTTTTCCATTAAATTGATTTACCATCAGATCACTGAATTATTGGACTTTGTTTGGGATTTCATTTCATTAAACCCTCTCGAATCAATATTATGTGAACACTGTATATTTGTGGTGTAAGTGTTGCACTAAATATTAAAAATGTTTTCTTTCAAATTTGAACGTTAAAATAAATACCCATTATTTTCACCTAACAGTCAATACATATGTTGTTTGCTTAAGATATTACACCTTATTTTTATTGGTGCATCATTTAATTAGCTTAATCTACATAAACCCAGTAGAAATTTTTGGTACCTTTATATAGACAGCAAAATATCTCTCTCTCTCTCTCATTTTATGTCTAACAGATAAGTGTCAAAAACTACAGTAGGTGGCAGATTTAGGAAATGTTTCAAAAAATAAATCAAAAGAAAAGAATGAGGATTCAAAGATTTGTGTAAACAAGAAACAATAATTTTAACATTGAAAATGCTGGGATCTCACTGTTACAGAATGGCTTTAAATTTGGTCTGGCTGATGAAGAAGGTAGGTTTGTTTGTTTATTTCTTCCATAATTTTCATGCAAAGGCATACTGTTTATAGCCATCCATAATTTTGAACTGGAGTAATAGAAGAACATCAGCAACACCCACTTTGAGCTATTATTTTATAACTAAATAATGGAATCTGATCATCACTCTTATATCACACATATGACTTCAACGTGCAGAGTAAGTATTTAGACAAAAGTCCTAGTGCTGTTGCCCGCAATCTTATTAACCAACTCGTACTAACTTATTCAAATGTATGTAACATCCCTTTATCTGCTGAGAGCTACACAAGGGGCTATCTGCACTCTGTCCATTTCAGGGAATTGAATCCTGGATTTTTGCACTGTAAGTCCATAGACTTACTGCTGACCAATTGGGAGAAAGATGATACAGAAGGTCAAGCAAGCATAGGCTGTATAAAATGGTCATTGCGGTATGTAATTCCAGCCTGATGTAAAAATTAATTTAAGTTACATCGTATACACAAAATTGCAAACAAACTGCATAAGACCTGCACAAACAATTTTAAACCTGAGAGAGATTTTAAACTGCTACATTCTCTCCTTTACTATATCTGAGCCTTCTTAGTCCCAGGCCTTAAAAAAATAACTTCATTGGCCAAATTGAGTATCTAGCATAATTGTAATTTTTCACTAGTCACCTCCTTTGGTCAAATTTGGTCCTTAAACTTGGTGAAAAAGGGAAACTTTATTATACACATGATCTCCGAAAGCCAGTTAAACCAAATTGACTTAAACAACACAAACTAGATAAACTAAAATAATATTAACAGTATACAAAATTAAACTGATACAAGTTAAACAGAGTTACAAAATAAATAAAACTGATTACATTATGAAATCAATATCTCCAAACACAAAATTAGTTATCATACAATAAAATATTGTTCAAAACTAAAACTAAAAATTATACAGAAATTATGTTGACACTAACTGAGCACAAAATGTGTATTCAAAATTAAAACAATAAATGGAAAAAATTTAAATACAGCTGCATAAACACTAGCTTGAATTAAGCTGAAATAAAAAATTTGAACTAAAAATTTAACATGTTGTAGGATAAAAAAAACTAAACATATTAAAAAATCTTATAAAATCATAGAATAATCAATTCAAAATAAATGTAACTACAAAGTAGATAGAAAGTGTGTGAAACAAAATTAAAATATAATACAAAATTTCTTTTCTGATACAAACAAACTCAGGATAAACAAAAGTTAATAGAAGACAATTCAAATTAGCTTCAGATTTTAAGATTTTAAACACAACACAAAATAATGAACACAACAATACAGACTAATCTAAAAGCAAAAAATTCAATGAAATTCAGGATCACAACCTATGGAACCTTAAAACTAAACTAATCATAACTCAAAACAGGTCACACATAAATTCAGAATGCAAGTTCATAATAAATAAAACCATAACATATATGAAATTCAAAATGAAAATCATAGCATCCTATTCAAATCAATGAGGTTGAAAAGAATTAACAAAAAATCAACATAATAGCTTTCCCTATGCTCATTATTAATTTTTAATCATAATGCAAAACCAAATGACACTACCATAAGATAAGGTAAATATTAAAAAAAAGTAATAAAAAAGGAACCAAATCCAAGAGATGAACGTTAAATACTTTAAAACAAAGAAAGGAGATCATCAAGGGCCTCACCCAATTTTTGGTGCTTGTTCAATACTTTCTCAACCATCCTTGTATTAGATAGGTCAGTCCTTATAACCTGGCTAAATGTATACATTTATGTTGAAAGGAATTTCTTAGGCATACAGGGTTATAGTTTGTTTGATAACAGTAAAGTACTAAAAAGAGGGAGAACAGTCACTTTATATATAAAACGTGAGTTGCCTCCTGTTCAAGTTGAGGATATTAAAGCTGATAGCAGGGAGGTTGAATCTATTTTGCTAGTGGTTATAAGGGTAGAAAGCATTTAGTTGGAATTTGTTACAGACCACCAGATGAAACTATTGAAATTAATGAGAAACTCTACAGGGAGCTAAAGAATTCAAGTATCAGTGAGGTTATAATTATAGGAGATTTTAATTTCAAGCATATAGATTAGGAAATGTTAGAGTCAAGTCATGAGGGAGAAAGGTTTTTAGAAACTCTTCAGGAGGGTGTTCTTCAACAATTGACTATGGAACCTTCTAGGGACAATGCTATTTTAAATTTATTGTTAGCTTCTAAAAGAAATTTTGATAGGGTAGAGATTGGGGAACATCTTGGTGTAAGTCATCATTGCTCAATTAGATTTGATGTTTTGTTACATATCAAGATAACAAATAATGAGGTTTTGTTCCAAATTTCAAAAAAGCTAATTTTGTAGAGATTAGACCGAAATTATGTGTTATAGTTTGGGCAACTGAAATAGTTAGAGATACTGATCAAATGTGAAAAAAATTGAAACAAATTTATAAAAGTTCAAGATAGGCATGTTCCTTACAGACAGAAAATGGTGTGTGCAATTAAAAAAACAGATTGGCTCAAAAAAGATATTGTTACGACAGTGGAAGTCACGTGACACTGGTAACACGTGATTAAGTTCTCGAATGATCATAAATGATTAGGGAGGTCCAAGTGTATTTGAGATGCCCCCCTTCGTTAGTATATAAGCCTGGCATAGAAAGCCTGTGGCATTGAATGAAGAGAGTTCCAGGTAATTTACAATTCTGTTTCGAGCTAGTGTGTGTGTTTTGTTATCGAGATTGTGAGTCGCTGTGAGTTATAGCATGTATTATAAAAGTAGTTAAGTTTAAAGTGACAAGAAACATACTGATTGTGAAATTACTGTGTTAAACTGGTTTAACCAAGAAAGGACTTGTATCGCTGAAGTTTCTTGGAAAGAATTTCTACCGGAAATTAACAAACAAGCAGATATGCAATAATATTAAAAATAAAATTAAAGAAAAGCATTTTGAATATATGAGATTTAAATTTATTGCAATCATAAGAGATTTGGAGGACTGCAGTAAATCAAGACAGTTGGTAAAACAGGAAATTTGAAAATCAAGAAACCCAAATGTTAGGGTAGGTGTAGGACATTTCAGGGATGATATAAGAAGGTTATATCTGATGATTATGGGATGGCTGGGTTATTAATTCCTACATTTTCTTTGGGTTTTACTAAGAAAGATTAAAGCAATATTCTTTAACCTGAACAGTTGCTAGATGGAAGCAAGATTGAACCAGATGATCACATTAATTCTGAGCTTGTTAAGAAAAACTTGAGAAGTTTAAAGAATGCTAAGGTTCCTGGGCCAGATAATATTTTCCCAGGGGTTTTGAAAGAGGTTACAGATTGGATATGTGAGCCACTTGCTATTATTTTTTCTAAGTTCTTAACTAGTAGCCAGGGCCATAAGATGGAAATTGGCTAATGTTATTCCTCTTTTCAAGGGAGGTGATAAAATTTGTCCCAGAAATTATAGGCCTATTTGTCTTACATCAGTGGTGGGAAAAGTTTTTAAAGTCTGATAAAAGATGCCTTGGAAAGTCATTTAACAAAGTTAAAAATTTTTTTAGATAGTCAGCATGGTTTCACTAGGAGAAAATCTTGATTACTAATCTTTGACATTCTTTGAAAAGATTACTGCTTATGTAAATAAGGGTAAAGGTGTGGTTTTGGCATATCTAGATATTCAGAAAGCATTTGACCTGTTTATTTGTTTGAAGTTAAGCACAAAGCTACACAATGAGCTTTTTGTGCTCTGCCCACCACGGGTATTGAAACCCAGTTTCTAGCGTTGTAAGTCCGCAGACATACTGCTATGCCACTGGGGAGCAGGAAAGCATTTGAAAAGGTGCTACCTAAAAGGCTTATTTAAAAATTTATTTTTTGTAGGTGTGGGGGATAGGATGGCATATTGGATAGAAAACTGGATAGATAGAAGAAAGCAGAGGTTGTTATAAATGAAATTCAGTCAACCTAGATCAGTGTTATGAATATGGTACCTCAGTGCTCAGTGTTAGGACCTCTGCTCATTTTGATTTATATCAATGACATAGATGAAGGAATGGTCAATGGAATATTTAAATTTACTGATGACATTAAAGTTTTAGGTGTTGCAGACTGTGGGGATGACACTACTGATTTAGATCATTTAGTGAGTTGGGCAAATAAATGGCAGATGGGTTTTAATTATAATAATGCAAGATAATGCATGTGGGATATTATAATGTGAATTATAATTATAATTTAGATGGGAATAACCTTAACAGTGTTATGAAAGAAAAGTATCTTGGTTTAGTGGTTGATCATTTTCATAAGCAATCCTAGCAATGTATATGGTCTCAAACCATATACAATTTAAAATTTGTATTCATTACTCACATATCTGTCTTAATGTCATATATCAACCACTATATACTTTCATTAAATAATGTCCCCATTCAGTGGCAGCCCTGTTTTGGTTGAGATATGTTAACAATACATTCATAATATGACCACCACACAATAGATACAATATTTCGTAACTCATGAATAACCTGAACACACAACATCTAATTATACAGTTCATAATACATAGAAATTGGAAATAATAAACTCACATTCATAGAAACATAACTCATATATCACAGATGTTTCAAAGAAACCCACCACAACAATATAAAGGTGAGTGTCATAGGGAAAAAAGAAAGGGATAAGTACCAAGAATAAGCATGTAGAAAATTACAGACACAACATATTCTCCCATGCTAACGGTCTTTGATACCCTCCTGAAACTTCCAGAAATCCTTCAAAAACCTTGATTCAAGCTCTAATGGTGGAAACCATAGTCAAGTGAATAGTAATCCAGCCTTTTTGACAATAATACCTAAGATTGAATCCTAGCCCCAAGCACCATGAAAAGTTCTCTTCAGGACTTCCCTACAGACGTAGCAGATTAGCAGCTGAAATGTAGGATATAAACTAATTAGTATCTAGAAATAAATATTAATAATTACACTTAGATGATTGTATATGCTGTCAGGCAACACTTAATGAGTAAGGATAACATCGACTATGACAGTATCATGAAAATAAAATGAACTATAGATGAACATCAGAAGAAATAGTTGTTCCTGCTATGATTCACCATTCAAATCACAATTCATATTATCAACTGCAAAATATAAGCATGCACAGTTCATTGTAGCAAAAGTACCATCAATTACTGCAAAAGCACTTTCTGATACAATCACTCTCCTCCATACACAGATTAGCTATTTTCTTCTTAAAGTCACTCTATTCTGCCTTAGAGATTTGCATAACACCAGCTTTCTGAAACTCAAACCTAAAATTCCCTTGAAAATATATGACATTGCACTATTGTATCATGCAGCAAAACCCTCCACCAATAGGAGTGTGACACACCTCCTTCCACAAATGCTTCCTCTACATTCTAACAAAAAAAATCATCATTCTTTTCCTTGGCACAGTTGTGCAAAGACATGTTTAATTTTAGTAAGAATTGTTAAAGTATTTTACTTCAAGTACTTTACTTTGTGTATTCAACCTTTCAATATGAATTCTTTTTCTTCTGAAGTGTGTACAAAGTTCACTCACAATTACTAACGAGTTAGGAAGTTTTTTACCTGTTGAGACCATGACTGCCATCATCTAATGTGTAGCGGGGTCCATATTGCAGCCTGGACTCTTTTCTTACATACTTGTCATACCTTTTCCATCACAGAAGTTTGAAGCTGTAGTTGAGGAGGACTAAATGGAGCAACTTTACTACCCAATATGCCTCTACCTAAAAAATATCTTTTGACTTTTCCTGCCCACCTTATGTATACCTTCTACTCGTGGTTTCCTTACTTCTCCTCAACCAGTTTGTTCTGCATTTAACATTTCCTTTGGTTTTAAGTTCACTTCCACTGTTTTATGCCTTGTTCTCCTTGCCTTACTAGGTAACACGTAGAAGCTACTGTTTAGATATAGTTTATTCCTCCTTAACACTTAACTCATAGGAGTTAATGTTTAGACTTCATTTATTATTCCTTAACATGTCTATATACAATATTTTGTTTAGATTTTGTTTGTTACTCCTTCACTTGTACCACATAATATGTCTCATCATGGTTCATCACTACTTCACATGTACACTTAGAAGTTGAGAATTGGTCACACTTACTTATTTCTAACTGTGTAAACATAGATGTTAATGTTTCATTACAGTTAGTTGCTCTTTAGCATGTAACTCATAGACATTACATTTTGTTCTGGTTGATTGCTACTTAACATGTTCACATAGAAAAAAATGCCTACATCTAGTTCACTACTTTTTCACATGTACATATTGTTGGATATACAAGACTGTTCAGTTTAAAGCAAATGAATTGTGTGCTCTCCATTTATTGCCCAAATTTATCAGCAACAAGTCACAGACACCTATAGGAGAAGAATTACAGCCCACTCATACATAAAACCCTGTCACATATGAAAGATGTGCTTAGTCTTCAGTGATTATATCAGCATAACAAAGTGCTCAGATCATCTCTCCTGGCCCAATCATTTCCCACTGCAAGATGGAGCATTCCTCAAGACCACTATTGTTATATTGTGGTATTTATAAACCTTTTTCCAGTCTATTCCAGACTGTACCCATACCATGGACTATCATGGAAAAAGCCAACATTAGAGTTGTGCATCTGCTTGCTTCTCTAACTAGCACTTGCTGGCTTTTAAAATTCTGATACAGTACATTACCTCTTCTCACATAAATAGCTATCTCATTCAATGCTGCCCTCTATATGCAAGATCTTTTTTTCGCATGCCACAAGTCTTGAGCTTCCATGTACTTTACAATCAAATGGTTCAACTGTGTCTTATATGTAAATCTTCATGTGACAACCCTCCACCAATAGGAGTGTGACACTCTCATGATGCATGTGACTCCATCTATTCTATTCTACTGAGCTATCACTTCGAGATTTGGCAAAAAATGGAAGAACTGCGTTTCAATGTAGGAAAATTATAACTTCCGATATGGTACATTACCTCCACTCATATGAATAGCAGAAATTCCACACTGAATAGGTGGAGGGAATTGTACGAGGGAAAAACAAAGAAGTATTCCTTGAAAGTTTCCAAAGAACACCCTAAAAGAGTAGAGCCTCACATTAGAGGATCATACACAGGAGACTGCACCACTTCTGTACCAGGTATACTCTTTGCCCAGTGTGGAAAGAGGTGTTGCAGACATGAGCAGAAAATGGGAGGAGCACATCCAAATTAGAGGGAACAACAGTTGGCTAGGGATCTGAACCACAGTATATTGAAATATCCAACCCATAGAGTACATTAATCTAGGTGAGAGTAAAATGATGTGCCCCTAGATGTAGAGTGACTATGGCACAATGGACCATACATGGCAAGTCAACTGCATCCAAAAGCCATCTGCTGGGAACCGATATCCATGTGGGCATAGGTTGAGGATCATACCATCAGAAAGTCCACTACAATCCAAATCCCAGCCACTGGTAACCAACATCCATGTGGGGGGTAGGAAAGAGGATCATACCATCAGAAAGTCAACTACAACCCAAATCCCAGCCACTGGTAACCAACATCCATGTGGGGATAGGAAAGAGGATCATACCATCAGAAAGTCAACTACAATCCAAATTCCAGCCACAAGTAACCAACATCCATGTGGAGGTGGGAAAGAGGATCATACTGGCAGTAAGAAGTCAACTACAAACAAAAACCCAGCCATCTGGTGGGGGTAGGAAAGAGGATCATATCATCTTCACCTCAAGTTCAGCAGAAAAGAGGGAATCTCATAACCCCCGATCTGTAAACGGGACACATTATAACAATGTGATAAGTTGTTTGACCAATCCAGGAACTCAACATCTGGATGATCGGCATAATAAGGATGTCTCTGTAATGGAAATTAACCCACTCAAAACCATCCAACAAGAACTGCCCCCAGTATAATAACATCCTCAGTATAGGAAAATTATTGAGGTATACCATAAAAAGAAGAACTGTATTAATCTGCAAGTTTGACTACCATGACCCACAACACTGATGGAGGGAACAAGAGTATAAGAGAGTGAGGAACAGAGACACCTATAATACATGAGTGAGGACTTATGTTGATTGGTTCAGCTCTGAATCCAAAATCCAGCCACTGGGAACCGACATCTATGTGGGGGTAGGATGAGAGATTCCAGTCAAAGGGGTGAATTGCAATTATGATGGCTCACTTCAAAGCTACAACATCCCCTTGGATTAACTAATAAAGAGATGGAACGTCAGATTGGAGAACATCTCATCATCTACAACAGTAGAGCAGTACCTCCCTACTCTCAACTGAATGGTTCTAACATTATTTGTATCAGATATCAATATCACATTCAGCATCACCCCAGAAACTTGGAACTGGAAAGTGGTAAGGGCTCTCATCTTCCACAGTCGAACCATTTAACTGTAATGTACGTGAGAGCTCAAGGCTTGTGGCATGTGAAAAAAATGTTTGTAAATAGAGGCCAGCATTTAGCAAGAATAGCTATTTATCTGAGAGGAGATAAGTACCTGTTGGAAACATATTTTCAGTATAAAAAAAGTATAACATTGGGTTTCACAGTTACCCATTGCACATTCTCCGAGTCTCCCATATGCAAATTCCCCACCCCCCTTTAAGTGGAGCAGAGCAGACCCTTTTCCATTTATCAGCTCCTAACTGTTGTGCTTCGGTGGTAGACCATGGAGAATCCTCACTGATTGGGACCTAACAGTTGATGCTAAAACAAGATGTCCCTCTATGGTGAGAAGTGGGGCAGGGGTGTTTCCAGAGTGTAGTGCAGACCACCCAAACCATACCTATATACATCGCAATCTCTGAGTGGATTTCAAGCACATAGCTCACTTACTCTCTGTTTCTCCATTACACACTCCTGCAAAGACATGACCCTATCAAATATGCCTGTGGAGTAATTAATATTTCTTAATATCCAATTGTGATGTATTGTTCATTACCTCTACACCCACAACTTACAAATAGCCTGTAGTGTCTGATGGTTGACTGGTGGTTTTATAAGTATCCTTGTTAGTTGTGTCCACTGTGATGCCCTCCTCCCACGACTGGTGTGGGCCCTTGGTGTCTGATGGTTGGGAAGCTGTACATGGATACTTTTCACATGTGCCCTTCTACATATTGGCCATCTGATGATTTGTGTGCAAGCTCTCGGACTGTCATGTAACTATTCCACTCATTCTTGTGATGCCATTCAGGCTTCTCGTCTCTCTCTATCCATCACTCAGGTGAAGAGTATACTCTGGATGAGATTAGATGTAGTCTCCCACAGGTGTAACCCTATTGATCCCCTGAATGTCATGACCCATGGACTTCCTTTTGGCACTCTCAAAATCTCATCTAGGTAATTTCTGCACCAGTCCCTTGATCATCTCAATGTTGGATACTAGCTAATCTGTATATGAAGGCAAGTGATGGTATCAGAAGTTAAAATGTTTCTTACCTGAAAATGTATTTTTGATAGATACTTATCTACATACATGTTTTCACCCTTCCTCCCCACTTTCCCAGTGCACTTTTATTGGTTGTCTCATCAAAGAATGAGGATTTTCATGCATGAATGCAGAGAGAGAATTTATGCAAAATAGGTGTGTTGCACTCCTATTGGTGGAGGGTTTTGCTGCATGATACATCATCATGCACTAGTGCAATTTCACATGTTTACACATTAATTTTAGATGGAAGTTTTACATGGCTGGTGGCATGCAAGTCTCTTAGGCAGAAAAGCACAACTTCAAGAGGAAATAGCTAATCTGTGTATGAAGGTGAGTATCTATCAGAAATGCATTTTTAGGTAAGGAAAATGTCAGATTTGCCCCTATAATACAGTAGCTAGGCCTAGTCACTATGCTTTCAACACTAGTACTGCCATCTAGGAGTCAGAAAGTCTGATGTCTTCCTTCTCATCAGATGATCAAGGTCTTATGACACTGTGTTCTTATTATCAAAGTAACTGTGCGTATCAGCCTCTAATTCTTGGAGCAACCTGTACTCAAGAGGCTCATTAATGAAACAGAGCTTTAAATTATCAACATATACAGTGTGCTTCCCAAAAGACCCCTGCAGCTCATAATTCATTTCATTTAGCTGTCAAAATATATAATATAGACCACTCAAGCTAAAATTGATTTCCTTACATGTTTCTTGTATATACCACAGCCTCATTCAGTCATCAGTTTTGAGTTTTTTGTTCTAATAGCTTATTGTAATATCTTTTTTTTTTTTACACATAGCCACTTTACCCATTTGTTCATGCATAAATTCATGTGCTGTAACTATTGTAGAATATATCCACTACACACATTCCTAAGTACAGTATAATACTATAGTACATCTGCACTGGACAGAGATCCACATATCAGATCCTGTCAGAGGTGTACTTCTTGTCTAAAATTCAGGATATTCACAGAACAACCAGTTATTTATTGTCCAGTTGCATGATATGCTGTTATAAAATACCTTAGGTGTTTACCATACATGGTTTGCTCCAGGTTCAAAAATTTAAAATTCCACTGGGCAGTTTGCTGTACCATTCAGTTAAACCATCAGACTATATATAACATAGCGAACTGCACATTTTAGCCTTACATGACAGTCAACACAGTTCTTCAACCACTGGCTATTGATGATTGAACTTGACTCCAAATCATATTATCCATTTTTTTTCTATCAACACAACTATGGACTGCACTAGTGCATCAACTAACAGATAAGCTTCAACCCATACAGTGAAGTAATATATAATAAGTAGGATTTACTAATTATATCTCTTAATTTGGGGCAGAAGAACATTTATGTACAAGGCAACTTTTTGCTGGTAGTTTCTCTGGTATTGGCTATTTTTTCTGGGCAATTCATATGGTTCAGTTTCTCTCCATGAAGAAGGCCAAAAAAATATACATTTGTGATGGTGAATGATACTCCTTGATGCTGTTCAGCCCTTTTAACATGCAAAGTCCAGAGTACCTCCTGCTTAAGAGTTCTGAGAGCCACTAGCTGACTACAGATAGGCTACCATGGTAGCTCACAACAATGATAAAACATACCATCCTGCACATGTATGTGAATATAAAAGTACTGGATGTTATTGGTTAAAAAAATAAGGATGTGATCTTTGTCTTACTTTTTAAATGTGAAGTTCCTTTAATAATTTTCCCACCTGTAACAATTTAGGTTAATGAGTTACAAGGAGGTTTTACTCCTTGTGTTCTTGTATATATTTGCTGTAGTTTGGTTTTCAGGATGCCAAATCTCACCTGTAATTATGCACATGATTACTTGTTTTTGCTGAACTCTTTCTGACATGCTTACAGACAAACAACTTTCCCACTGCCAGGTTTATTTTTTAATACACAATAAAAGACACTTTGAATATATCATTACATATCTAGCTGAAACTTGAAACTGGTAAATTTTTAGGAAGTTTGAAGAGTACCCTTTCACCATTGTGGTACAAAATTCCAAACTCACATGTTTGATATCTCACCTTTCAAGTTTAAAACAAAGGCTATATATTGTGTTCCATACATAGGCAGACGTACATGTGCATATGGCAATTAAAGAGTTGAAGAGCTAGTACAGTACTATCAGTAGGGATTTTTTGAATTACACAATTTTTTTTTCTTTCCACCCTGTAGCTGTTATATACCTTAGCCTCTACTGCAAAGTTACTGACATGATGGCAGAAAAACTGTGATATTTCACTGACCTGTACCTAGAAATGATTTTTTTTCAGGTATATTAGTAAATTATTCTAAATTTTCACTGTTGTGGTCTTTAATATAGTTAGTTTCCACCCTAGTAAGCAGGATGTAAAAATATCATAACCTTGTGCTAATCATCTAGTTTAGCTAAAATAACTTACCACAATTATTCTTTAGTAAGGCTTGTATTACTTGGCTCTGTTTCATTGTAATGTATCCTGAATGATATTATACTCATTTCAAAGATTGATGCAGAAATTTGTAAAAGCTGGTATGAGATGCAGGCTTATCTCTCTTGAAAATATATACTGAGAATGATCATTTATGTAAGTAATTTACAATTGTGGGATATCACACTATAGGAACTTTCATTCTGACTTACTTGTTTAATATATCATTTTTTCTATTACTTTCATCATGCCATGCAGTCATGTTTTTTGCAGCTTCAGCAGTCATAGAATTTTTATATAATGAATTAGATTTTGATAAAGACCCCAGTTCTTATTTGTTTGTTAAAAACTCCAGCATTTATTTGAGAATAAAATTATACAATTTTTTGTTTTATCTGTTCATTTGTGTTTGCTTCATGTCTTTTTGCTGTCTGCATTTATTTTTTTCTCTCATTAACATTTTCTAAATCTGCAGTGCTTTGTGGTTACTTGTAATTTTCTTTTGGATCCGAATACTGCATTCGAACATTTGTAGATTGAGAGGATTTTCAGAATTTGAGAAAGAAGCATCTCGATCATGTTTGGTAAAAATTATTATTTGCATAAAACTTTGGAAAAGGATAGGTCTTGTCAAAAAAAAAAGGGAGAGAATGAGCATAGTCTGAAAAACTCCTCTAAGCTCATATTTACTTTTGGAGTTGACCAGTTCTCTATTCCTTTACCTGTGTTCTCTGTCATATAAACAAAATGTTTAAATGGGTACAGTTGGATATGGAGCTGGGCTTCATTCCCCAGCTTTTAAGTAATTTGTCAAGATCAAAATTTTAAATAAGAATAAATTCTTAAAAATTTTGAATTCAAATAATGCCTACATGTAATTTTTAAAAGTAGAAATTTATTAGAGTTTATCTAATGTATGTATGGGATAAATTTGAGATTCTTAGATACTTTTCACAAGCCATAACAAACACTTAAAAATGTTCTTTATGTTTTTGGAAGTGCTTTAACATATAACCTAAAGTTAATAAAATATCAAAGCAGTTTAATCACTTGGATTAAATCATTAACTTTAGTAAAAATAAGCTTTTTGAAAGTAATCATTGTAAGTTCAGTAGAAAACCTTTTAATATTTGTAGTGGTAAATTGAAGATACCTTCAATATATTCAGACATGAAACTGACAGAAATAGTATGCAAGACGAATTTGCTATCCATTCAAAATTATTCTAAGGAATATAAGTCAGGTATGTTTCTATGGAATATATGATCAGGTAGAAATAACATGAAGTAATATTTGTGTAGAACCTGGAAATAGTAATTTATACATACTATAGAAACAGTTGTTTCTGCATGATATCTCACAAGATCTAATCCTGCATATAATCTGGAAATATCTGTTTCCAAGAAAACAGTTAGTTGTGTGTGAAATCCAAGAATTTATTATTTTTCCTCTGAGATTGTTCCTTTGTGTAACTGTTTCTTGTATGTGGTATGCAAATATCACACATCCTACTCTTATATATATATATATATATATATGTATTTATTTAATATGATAAAATTTTTAATTTGCTTAAAGCCCTAGTTCCAGCCTCAATAAATCCTGCCTACACTATGTTTGAAATTAGCCCTACCACAGTGATGGCTATAAGGTGTGAAAATGGCAACATCACCCTGTGAGTGAAGCTATATCCTAGGACTATCACATTGGATGAGAAATACTATCAATTAAATTAGTAGAATTTCATCATGTGTATGGGCTAGTGTCATTAGCTATACAGAGAATGTGAACTATGAAAGCAGTTTTAGCACTTTCAAGACAGTTTGTGAAATGTCAAGACTTGCATGCTTGTGAAGTTATGTCAGTGTTTTGTTCTTTTTGTCTCTTTCTATGGTACTGCATTTCATGTAACCTTTTACCTGTTTGCACAATACTCCAGTTAAATCCTTTTTCATTTTATTTCATTGATCCAATGCAGTTTTTGTTTGCATAACAAATATAATGATCAATTTATCTTTATTCAGTTATTCATCATTTTTACACTTCCACTAGAATGGTCACAATTATTTGTATTTTATCTTATATTTTCCAGTTGTATGTTTACTTTTACTTATGCTTCCTACTGAATCTTATATCTCATCTAACTGGCAACAAATCACTGCATTAGCACTTCAGTATCTCAAACCTCAAACTATAACTAGTGTTTAACTTGAAAGTAGTTGTTTCTCTGTGAAATATAGGACAAAATCTGTTCTTATTTACAAGACTGCTTCAGTGCCATAATGACAGTGGTTTCTGTGTGGAGTATGAGAAATTTTAATCAAGGGAGCAGTCATTTTTTATCAGGGAGGGACAACAAGATTTCTGTGCATAATAAAAAGAAAGATGTCTCAGGATACAAGATATAAATACCATAATACCTTCCATATTATGAATAATCAAATATGAATTGAAACATCTAACACAAATGACAGGAATTTCTGTATTTTATTCTTTAAGTTAACTCAATCGTAACTTAAATGAAATGAATATTTCAAAGCTCCTGATGATTATGTTATTATATTTTGATTTCTTATAGCAAAAATAACTTAAAGATATAGAATATTTCTGAATCTGCTTGTAATGTTATATCTCCAGATGTGTGCTATTGGCCATTGCAAAATAAATCTTGAATGTAATTTTTTTACACATTTTACTTAGAATGAAATTCATATTTTTCTATATTTTCATACTGTGACCTTTCACATGAATAAACTCTTTGGTTTCACTGGAGTCATTTTGCAGCTTGTGATATTTTTTTTTATTATTTCTATAGGTATTATGTATAATTAGTATTTGTTTCCTATGTTCATTAACTTTACTTCCAGCATGAAATAATTTTAATATAGTCTATCCCTACATAACCTGGAGATTAATTAAAATACATTTAATTATCTATCTGCAATTTCATATTATTACTATATTTATTCAATATTACATTTTTTAAGGGCAAATAGATATTTATTTTATTTGTGGATATTCATACGAGTATTCATTATAGGCTGTTTATGTTTTGTCTGATGTTTATTCCAAGCCATTAATGAAAATCACTTATAGAACTATCGTTTATTTCACTTGATCTGACACTTTCATGCCTTTTGGTTTTCTTATTGTTTATGAGTCAAAATCGTTAAGTTAGAGAAGTGATCATAATGTCAGTTGTGATTGTACATTCTATAGTTGGCATGTTGGACATCATTTTAAATATATAGTGTACTGGATGTGTGTGGCCAATGGCCATAATCATGACTGTAACCTGTGAAATAGGACAATAAATGCTGAGCATGGTAAATGCATTTTTCCTTCTCCAGTGTCCTATTAGGTATACTTTCATTCAGGTAATACTTCGTATCAATAATAAATGTTTGACATTTTTTCCAGTATCAAAAAATAACTAAAGTGTGGGTCACATTTCTGTGCAGAGAAATCAAGTAGAGGTCATTCCCTTACATTTTTTCTAAATGATAGTTTGCTTGTTATTGGATATTTGAGCAAAACTACTAAAGGGCTATTTATATGTGCTAATCAACCTTACCTCAAACTGATAGACAAGAAGGGAAGGCAGCTAGTCACTAGCACCCTCTTGCAGCTCTTGGGCTAATCTTGTCTGACTGAGCAGTGGATTATTATTATTTCTTTTTTAATGCACCCATAGCCC
The DNA here is from genome assembly GCF_000517525.1 of Limulus polyphemus. Lineage (NCBI taxonomy): Eukaryota > Metazoa > Arthropoda > Merostomata > Xiphosura > Limulidae > Limulus > Limulus polyphemus. The sequence continues at coordinate 120,789 of NW_013666821.1, forward strand.
AAAAGTGAGGAGTGCAATATTTGTTTTGTGTTAACAGGATACAAATGTTGGTCCCATGGATCCATAGCTACCCTTAATTTTGAATAGATAAACTAAAGGGAATGCAGCTGGTCAAACCAGCACTCAATGCCAACTGTTGGGTTACTCTTAGTTGACTAAACAGTGGACCTTAACCCTCATTCTTATAATGCACCCACAGCCCAAAAGTGCAAAGTGCAACTTTTTGTTTTGTAGTACATTATTGAAGGACCCATAGATCCATAGCCTGACCTGTTTCTGAATGTAACCTAACTGAAAATAGTTGTTAATTTATGATAATGAAAATGACTTATCCTTTCTGTAAGTTAACGATAATTATTCTTATGGTTGAATCCCTTTTTGCCTAAAAGAAGAGTGTATATGAGTATTTCAACCACACTATGTCTGATACATTCATTGTATACAACATGCTTCCATCAATACCAGAGGTCTTTTTTGTCTTTCTTTTGACTTTTCATTCCAGTCCCAGAAAAGGCTTTTTAACATTTTCTTGATTTTTGGGCATTGTTTAGCTTTTAACTTGATTTCTTTTGACCTTTTATAGTGTTTTACTTCTGTAATGGTTGCTTTCCATCACTAAACTCCAAACAACCAACCAACCCAGAAAAGAACTGTTCAGCCAGAAACTGGAGCTCATCATGCCAGCTGAAATACAACTTAGTACTTTATGTATGATGTTTTTAGTTGTATTTTTCTTACCACAGTGAACTTATATTTATATAGAACTTAAAAAATGTGTAGTATTGCTGCTACTAATTTATTGTTCTAAGTTTTTCAGCAGAAACTTTCTATTTCATTACAGTTAATAACTCAAGAAGAAAAACCACCATAATTTGGTGCACCCAGAATGGCTGTTCAGGGTCTTATCCTGAGGAAGGACTACAGTGCAAAGGAAACACGAATTATTGAGGATTTTCGTTTGGCAAGTCAGAGACTGAGTAGGTTGGTCTGAATAGGACTCCCAGACTTTTGCCAGCCTGAATAACCTAACCTAGCTCTGGTTGAGACCACCAAGAAATATAGTAGAGGGGCTGGAGGTGCAGTGGTGGATGACTTCCAGCAACAGGAGTTATTCTACTGGAAGTTGAAGTGGCAGGCATTGAATGATGAAATAAATGGACAATGGGCAGTGCTAAACTAATGGTTGAGTTGCTAAGCATACCTCATCATTCTTTTTTTCTAAAGCAGGGACCTACTGCTTGTCAGTGTGTCAAGGTCCATGACAGTACCTAAAATGCTGTGTCTATGAAGTCAAGGACATATCAATCAGGAAATGAGCAGAAAGTTATGTAAAAGAGTATCTGGCCATGATTACAATTCCCCATGAGCAAGGCAAAGTAGATCACTCTATTAACATTCAAGGATACAGGAAATAAGGAATTGAACTTTGTCCTGAAGCATTTTAAGCAGATAACTGCCTGGAACAGTTGGACTCTGGAACAAGTTGTACAACACCTGGTACTTTATGTAGAAAGTATAATCATAGACTCAAGAGAAGACTTGAATGAGGAGCAACTGTGGGACTACAAGACAGAGGAATGGATGGTAATTCATTAAGGTTAATTTGAGGCTTGGAAGAGGTTAGTCAAGGAAAGCTTGACCACTTATGCAAATGGCCTATATCATTTGCATGGTAAAGCTTACCCTGCAGTGGTCTCAGTGGATTGTGAGAATGTCCTTATTGACAAATTTCTGGAAGGATTATCCAGTGAAACAATGTGGCACCACCTTGGTGAGAGAAATCTTCTTAGTCTTGATGAAGCATTTTCTGTTGTGATATGGTATAGAGTGGTAACTTTGAACCAGTTTCAAGAAAGGAAGAAGCTTGTTACAGCAGCTGGAGTGGCTTCACATCAGATAGATCATTCTATCCAAGTACCAGTGTTGTGTTAGGTTTGAATCAACAACTCAAATATCCTTGAATTGCAATGCAACAACACTGGTATCCAGTGAATGGACAAAATTCCATTCTGATCATCCTATGGTTTACATTTTGAGACCTGTGCCACTAATGGGTATCATCCTGCAAGGTAGAAACAAAGTGTCTGTTTCGCCTGTGGAATGTTGTATCACTTTCAAATGAATTTCCCTTATCTTTCTGAGTAGCAAGGTAGACAAGGTAGATAAGTTTTGACTGATGGTACAACAGGTGCAGGAGAGTAAACTGCAGGTAGTGACTGTTGCTGCTGCTACAGCTCTGAGAAACAAGAGGAGTCCAAGTTGATCCTGACCATTGAGAGTGCAGCAAACAACATGCACCGAAAAAGTGTGATGTCTGCCCAGCTCTCTCAGGGGGGGTCTTGTTATGTGCCTGTCATAATACAATGGAGAGAAATAGAGTTCCTGGTTGACACAAGAGTAGTCAGAACATTGCTGGATTTTACAGTATATCAAACATTAGGAGTTAAACCACCAGTCTGGCGTATGGTGAGTGGAAATGAAACAGATGTAAATGGAGAGGTCATGCTCCAAATATGTCTAGGAAGCTTCATTACAGAATCTGCATGTTGGAATGATGATTGGCATGGTAAGCAAAGTGGAAGTAACAGATGTTAGTAGTAACACTAGGATTGTATCCATTGTGTCATGTTCAAAAGTGAAGACACGGTTACCTACACATCTGAAATTGCTAGGTGAGAACCATGCACAGTCTAGACTCAGTGAAGAGGTAGAAATTTAATGACTTGTTGATATAATATACTGATGTATTTTTTGAAACACATGGTTGATTAGGTCAAATAAATCACACAACATCACATAGAGACAGGTGACACACATCTAAGTAAAGAATTACTGCACAGACTTACATGGAGCACTAGGGATGTAGCCAGGCCTGAAGTACAGTTGATACTAAAGGACAGGATCATACAGCCTTTAGAGAGTGTTTAGTAATCTCTAATAATGATTGTCAGAAAGAAGGAAGGTACGTTCAGGTTTTATATTGATTTTAGATTGGTGAACCCAGTAATTCACATTAACATCTGTCTATTACTGGAAACAGATTAATGTCTCTATGCACAGAAAGAAACCCATTGGGTCAGTGGTTCAATACATTAGAGCTGGCATCCAGTTACTGGCAAGTTAAGTTGGAGGATGAGAGCAGAACTAAGACTGCTTTCAGTACAACAGATCTAAGTTTTGTGTAATGCCATTCAGCCTATGTAATGTACCAGCCACTTTCAAGAGGCTAATGGAGGTTACACTGAAGAGCCTGCAATGGGAGAAATGCTTGATATGTCGACAATGTTATGGTTGAGAACCAGTGTCTGTGTTTGAGAACCAGAAAATGGTATCTTAGTGGATAATAAAGTCAGGCTTGAAAATTAAACTGGGAAAGTGTGCATGCAAGTTTCATGCAATATGAAATGAAATTTTTTGGTCATAGTAAGGGCAGAAAAAGAATCTCCATAGATCCTGCTAAAATAGTAGTGTTGCAAGATTAGCCACAACCTGTGATCAAATTAGAAGTCTACAGTTTTATGGATTAATGTCACTATTATTGGCTCTCACAACAGCAGAGATGCACTTTAGAGATTCAATGAGGAGTGCATGCAATGTGATTTAATAGAAGTCCCAGAATTATGAGCAACAAGATTGCAAGCTCTTCCTAAACACCGATGCCAGTGATAGTAGAATTGAAGTAGTGTTATCAAAGTTGCAGAAAAGGAGCGTAACATGTAATTGCATATGTAGAATTATACATGGACTTTTCTCTATGTTAAAATACTTTTATTTGCAAGCTTTCGGCCCTCTTACCGGAGACTTCATTGGGCAACAATGTACTGAACAATAAATATTTGTTAAACTGTGGAACATACCTATTTCCACTTGATTATCACAAAGCTTGGATGGCTTGTGCCAGTAGAAGTGCATCTCCAATCTCTACATTTGCAAGTGATAGCTATGAGTTTGAAAATTCATTTGAAAAGGTATTACAACCCTTACTTTCTACATTGTTTAATTACCACTTAATTTTCTGAAGTTAGGACATAATATTGATGCAAGATTAATAGGACCAATAGGGCTTTGCAATCCCTATTTTTCAACTACTGAACAGAGTTTCTATGTTGATAGTAGCTGTCTTTTTAGTAACCTGATAATAGCTGTTTTTGAGAGTATTTGTAACCTATACAGTAATAGACCTTATTTAATTATACATGTATGTGACATTTTAAGTTATCATAATATCAAACTTATTAGAAAAAGAAAAACTTGTATAAAATTTCACGGGGATGCATTGAATTCTTTACATTATTGTTCTTATGCTGTGGTATTTCAAGGATAAACTTAACACACATTTACCTGATCTCTTCAACAGCAGAGGTTCAAGGACCCAGTATGTGGAAAGATGTATAATGATTTGTTGCAGGTAGAATGAAAAAGGCAAACTTGATGTGAAGCTGAAGCAAAACTAATTGGTTTATTTGTAAGAGAAGACAGAAGAATGATTAATTGCATGGGTAGAAAGAACCATTGCATTGGAATATATTTAAGTTCAAGGTTTAAAAGTAAAACCAACTGTGTGTGTATTTAAAGATGAAGTACAGATGGCTTACATGATCAGTAAAAGTAATGGATAAAAGTTTAAAACACAGATAAAGCTTCAATAGTATGCTTGACTTTCTTAAGGATAGAAAATAATATGCTTCAAAATGCCAAAAACAACATTCACAATTGAACCTTTCTCTATAGTTAAACAATCATAAAGGTGGATCACAAGAATTTGAAAGTATCTCTGCTCTATGTGACAGTTGTAAGTTAATTCCCTATATATGAAGTAAAGTAGGGTATATTACAACTATGATAAGAAGCAGTAGAAAGATGAATTAAGCACATGATCTCAACTGAATTTACTATGTTCCAAATTCGAACTTACAGATTTTTTTTTCATTTTGTAGATATGAAAATTATGCTATGGGAGAGTAAAATTTGAATTCTTTGCATTTTAGAGATTAAGGCTATAGCTTCAAAACCTATACCTTTTAAGAAATTCAACTACATACACATACGACAAAATATTCAAAAATATTTTGTAAATAAGCAACCTTTTATCTGGATTATCTCTTAATACTTAATGGTATCAATGATAAAATAACTGAAAGTATAAATTGAAAATAAGTATTGTTGATAAATAAGAATAAAAAGAAACTTACATTAGAGACAAAAGTACAGTAAGAAAGATAAAAACAGTAATCACTTCACTAATATTATGGAATAAGGCATTAGCCTTATTCCATAATAGTTCATCAATTATTGTTGAAATAAAAACATAGAAAAATAGAAGAACTTACATAAAAGCTAAAATGGATTGATTCTATTTAAGTTGCTGTGTGTAGATATTTTTCTGTGTTTTCAGTAATGTTTTTCATACATTTGCTATTAATTTTTCTGTATTCTATTTGCTTTTTTATTTTTTTATACTTTGCTGACAGACCTTTTACTTTAAAAATACTGAGTACAAATTGTACTTTACAATAGATGCTTCCTATAACATTGATTTTGCTCACTTTATGAGAATGGTAGCACAACAAGACAAAAATATAAATTTTTTGAGGGTAGGAGGCATCTTTTGCTAAGATAGTTTTACTTTCCTAATAGTGTGTTTGGTTTGTGGAATATGTTGCCCTCAGATATGGTGGGTGCATTAAATTTAAAGGGGTTCAAAGAAAGGTCTACATATTAAATAATCAGGGCTGGATTTGAGCTGTTCTTTAAAGTGAATTTGACAGACTTGAGGAATCAATTACAAGTTATGTTAGTTGACCACATACTTATTAAGCATCTTGACATAGTTCCAATGGATTTGTGTACCTTTGGTCTACTTAAACATAGTCTTGGATGCTGATGTCCAAATACAGTAGGAGGTCTATGGAAAGTTTGTCCAAGTGTGTAGTTCTAAGATTGACCTTGCTGTATTTCATAAAAGCTTGCCACAATGGAAATTATGGTGAAAGGCAAAGTGCATAATTATGGTCAATCATTAAAAAAATAATGTATCAATACTATTGATTCACCGAATAATCTTGGACACCTCAATCAGATCCCCTCTCATGAAAACAACCAATGATTATTGATTTGTGGGTGGAAGCTTGTGAGCTTCTGTCAGTTTTAAATCCTCATTTATTATCTTTTTAATGTACAACGAAATATGCCCAGCTTACTCTCAATAGCATTTTTCATTACACATTTCTCTTTCATTAACATAACCATCATTCTTCAGATGAGCTTGTAGTGTGGCTTTGATCTAATGCTGTCCTAAATGTTGTGCTTGTCTGGGTTTTCTGCTTTCACAGTGAACACTAAAGACTCCCTTCTTCAAAATATTTTGTCCTTTGACATTACATCATTTAATGTATTTGCTGTATGAATACCCTTCCTTCAAAAAGGCTGTTCACATTTTCCAGCCATTAGCCTTCCTTCCAGGGCAGCATTGCACTATCTTGTGGTTGAAAATATGTCTTGAACTAAATATTTGGGTGCTCAATAGCATCATGGTTCACATCTGTGGTGACACATCATTTTATTAGCATATTCAGATCATTCAAATCAAATGTAGTTAACTCTCCATATACATATCACTTCATAGTGTGTTATTAAAGGTTGGAATTTTATGTTAATTAATAGACTTGTGGTTAGTTAACTTTTTCATATGCTTAATAATACTTCTTTTTGTCCATATTCAGTCAGGGATGGGAAACCTCTTCTCACAATCAACCAACTAAAAGATGATATTGATGCTGTATTGAAGAAGCCTGTAAGGAAATAATCTCACATAATGATATTAAGTGCAAAATTTCTGTTATATAATGTTTATTTTGTAAAAGAACAATTTTTTTATTGTTATATAAGGGATGTGCAGGAGGTGGTCCATGAAAAACTCAAATGAAATAAAAATAAGAAAAATAATCATGCTTTATTAATTACCTGAGAGTGATAACATAATGAACATTTTCAGTATTTTCTTGTGAAGGCAGAGATTTGCATTCTTTACATACCTGAAAGAAAACAGTGATTTAAATGGTTATTTCATGTTCTTCAAAATCATAACAAAACAATGTTTTTGTTTCTTACGTAAATGACAAAAATAATTTTAGCATGATAAAATATTGTGTGTGATAAAAGGAATGCTTTTTCTTCTGAACTCATTTGAGAAAATCAAAAATTTGTTAACTTCATGCAGATGACAAACACAGTGCTGTATTCTTCTGTTATGAATGAAGAAAGTGATGCACATGTACTGATGTACATGAGAAAAATATTTTGTGATCTTCATGTTTTTTTTATGTATGGTAAAGTGGTGTTTTTAATTTTAGGTTTAAATCACATGCTAGTTTTAGATAAGTAGCAAATATTTGTTAAATTTGTATGTTATAATGACAAAAGAAAAGTTTGTATTTTTCATAAAATCAATGTTTTTAAGATGACCAAATAGGTGAACCATGTTTTGATTTTTTAAGAATTCCATCTTACAGTTTTGTCATTGCTATCAGTAGCTATCGCAGTAGTGTACATGCCTTTAGAATAGTTCAAAGTCAAAATTGTGAGTAAAGAAAAACAAGATTTTTGTGAAAAACAAAAGTCATCTATATTAGGGTTTGATATATTTCACAGAGATGACGAGTGTCTGTTTT
>NW_013666821.1:129454-131746 GCF_000517525.1 Limulus polyphemus
GCTTTCGAATAATTGACTATTCTTCTTCAGAAGAACAAAGGGACTTTTTTGATATTTTTGATATATATATGAGTGCATGAGAATAATGATATGTTTTACTCCTTACATCAATCACAAAATTATCCCTTTTGTAGTCATGATAAAACACTGTTTCTGTTATATATTTGCTTTGGAAGTAAGTAGTAAAGGCTGTATTTGTGACCAAATGTGTATCATAAAGGCAATAAAGCTGTCTTCTTGGCACACATTTCATAATAAATGTTTGATATTGTCTTTGATATACTTTGTATAACATGTGTTTAATGCTGTCTTCTTGATATATATTCCATAGCAGGTGTATTATGTTGCCTTCATAATATACATTCCAAAAACAAATGTATCATTTCATGGTTGTTTTCTTCATATAGATTTCACAACAAATGTTTGATGCTGTCTTAATATAAATTCTAAAGCAAGTTTTTGGTGTTTTCTGTTTTTATGTATTTACAATAAATCTTTGCTATTGACGTATAAAACCTTAGTAGAAATGTTCAAAACTCCAACCACTGTCATTATCATCATATAACCCTAGCTTTTCTGACCTACAGTACATCTGAATATACTAAAACAAAGTTAACTGCTCAGGAAGTATTCTTGTTTCATCTTAGAACATTTCCTTAATAACACCTTAATTTAGTTTTTGTGTTAAATTAGTACCCTAAATTCAGTTTTTTATTATTCAGACTACTTTCTTAAGCACTATGCCATATACATTTATACCATTCTTTTTATTTTACTTTTATTCTCCTTATCAACACCACTTCTTCCTTCTCACACAATATGTCAGTTTTCTTTACCATCTTGCTTAACACTTCCTGTTTTAATAAAGCCATTTTTTAAAACACTTTTGGATATTATTGATATACATCATAATATTATATTTTCGATCTATATCTACACTGCAATAGTAGTATTTCATGTGCTCTTAGCTTTTATTACAAAGACAGTGTTTTATATTATTAACATATAACAATAGCACTATAATTTACCCAACAATAGCATTATTGAGTGTTGTTTACTTTTATAAAAAAGTTATTCCATGGTTTGATGTATAGAGCAATAACTCTTATCGTTTTTTTATGAAAACTATATTTTTGTGTATTTTGATATATATTGCAGTTATTCTGTGTTCTTGTTGGTGACATCAATTTATGTTTTAACTGAAGCCTACAGAAGTTTTTCATGTTAAATTGTAGGTTCTAAAGTTCATGGATCTAAAAATGATTACTGAAGATGAAGCCAAAGTGTGTGATTTTCCACTATCACCAACACAATTGATTCTTGTGATTGTAGGTCAGTAAAATTTAATTATACATGGATGTTTCATGAAGAAAAACATTAATTGTTTAATATACAGCTACTTTTGTCTAAGTACATGTCTTGGTTGAAAAAGAAATTGAATACAATTTATATATCACCTTTAAAAATGTATTAGATATGTCCACCTATAATATTTTATTATACTGTGGATTATTTTAATTTATTTGGTCAAAATACTTTTAAGTCCAGCCCACAGGAAAATAGTTTATTTCTTCCTTAACGTTTACTACAGGCTACTATAACTTGAACACAGTTGTAGGCCTAAATTCACAAATAACATTTTCACTTTCAACAAAAAGTGACTCACTATGGTCCCATGACTACCTTACAACTAAACTTACTTGTACAATTTCATGGCTATTCAATTGAGTAACTGAATATACATGATAACTAACACTAGTCTGAACACTAGTCTCAATAACTGAACAAACTTAAAACTGACTCAATGCTTCACTGATTTTCATATTTATAATGTTTTCTTGTTTCTCAATATTTTGCAAACTCAATAATCAACATTAAATGAAAATTCTAAGTATTCTAGGCCTACTTTTATAAACTTTCTAAATTAAGTGTCATCATCATGTCAGAAGCTCCCTTTGGCAACAACCATATCAAAATATTAAAAACTAGCTGAGTTACCCGGCATTGCACAGTGAAAATTTAGATTTGAAATGTATAGATCTGTGTTTTTTTCAGCAAGTTATTCAGTAAGTAGACAAAAGCTGTGATGCAAGAAATAAAAAAGCATTTAATCAAACAAAGCTTTATTTGAAATTAGATCATGTTTGAGCTTGTCTTGTTCTTTGAGCCTGAAGTCGTACATCATGTTGCTTCTCTGTTTCTTGCTCTCTGTAAGTTATTTGTCTTAATTTTTGTGCTTGAAGTCTGGTTTGACATTGTTCAGAAGTTTCTTGTTGTTTATATCCAGCTTGC
>NW_013666821.1:132500-139043 GCF_000517525.1 Limulus polyphemus
GAAGTTCTTGAACAATCCTAAGACACAAATAAAACATTAAACTAAACTGTAAAATCACCAAGTTTTTTTTTATGGTTTTCTTTTCTGAACCCATGGTATGCAGTTGTGATGATCCTTGTTCATTGTCATCACTGGCTGTCCTGTCACTGGTGAGGGGGTGTCTTCCCAGATAGATGATCAAGTGGATCCATTGATGACTCCTGATCCTCTGTAAGTAGTCATAGCAGGAAACCTGGGGGTTCTCAGCATGTTGACTTTCTGCTTGCAGCTTCTTCTCTGGAGTTACCCAGTTCACCATTCTCTCACTGATATACTTCCAAAGACGATCACAGTGGATGTCCTTTGAGTTGGTCTGCTTGTCCTTCTAGATTCTATAAACCACATCATTATTTCTCTTCAGTACAAGGTATGTCTCTTCCCAACACCTTCCAAACTTTCAAATTTTTCCTTCCTTGTGAGAGGAATTGTTCATCCATACTATGTCAACTTGATAAAGTCTGGTCTTATAACATTAACATTATAGTGACTTTTCAGTTTATCACAAGCTGAATTATTTTTTTCCAGATAAACTAATCTTTATTGTTAAGATCTATGTTAACTCTTCCAACCATCAATCCCTCATGACATTCTGGATTGTTTGATTCACTACACCCTAGTTGTGATGATCCTTGTTCATTGTCGTCACTGGCTGTCCTGTCACTGGTGAGGGGGTGTCTTCCCAGATAGATGATCAAGTGGATCCATTGATGACTCCTGATCCTCTATAAGTAGTCTTAGCAGGAAACCTGGGGGTTCTCAGCATGTTGACTTTCTGCTTGCAGCTTCTTCTCTGGAGTTACCCAGTTCACCATTCTCTCACTGATATACTTCCAAAGATGATCACAGTGGATGTTTTTTGAGTTGGTCTGCTTGTCCTTCTAGATTCTATAAACCACATCATTATTTATCTTCAGTACAAGGTATGTCTCTTCCCAACACCTTCCAAACTTTCAAATTTTTCCTTCCTTGTAAGAGGAATTGTTCATCCATACTATGTCACCTTGATAAAGTCTGGTCATATAACATTAACATTATAGTGACTTTTCATTTTATCACAAGCTGAATTAATTTTTTCCAGATAAACTAATCTTTATTGTTAAGATCTATGTTAACTCTTCCAACCATCAATCCCTCATGACATTCTGGATTGTTTGATTCACTACACCCTAGGCATTAGATGTAGATTTATTGCTAATAACTCAGTATATGAGTATATCACTTTTTGACAGTATAATGATTACTTTCCCTGTTGTCACTGGAAACTCATCCTTTGGTTTAGCAATTGACATGTAGTGCACATGGATTTCCTAATCTCATATTCCTGTCTCTACATAAAATCAGTTCTCAGTATGCACTCTTCCTCAATGTAAGTTATCCACTCATCACAAGGTGTAGAGAAGCTGTCTACAGTAAGGGTACTTTCCAACTTTACTCTTGTTAAAACTTTATGTCCAACTGCTGTTCCCATCTCTCTTATTTTTTCATCTCTGGATGCAATATCCCACCTTTCATTAACAAATAGGGTTGAACAGACTCTGGTCACATCTCTGATGACCCCCCAGCCAATGGAATTTGTGGTGATTCTATCTTTCATTTTCTTTGTTCCTAGGTGTCCTCCCCATAATCGACTTATGAGCCATATTTATCTATTGAATCTGATATTATGTTGGTACTATGATCTGTTTAACTTCCCCAGTATAACTGGCTTGAAAGATCTGGTACAGCACTCCCTTCCAGTCCTCTATTCTGTAAGTCCCTTTTCCCTTTGTCTTGTGCTTGACTTTCTTTTGTCCCAAGTTTCTACAGTGAAGGGTCTTTCTTCTGTGCTTCCTTCAGTTCCCATAAACCTACATTTGGGATGTCACCTTTTGAGACTTGAAGAGGCTTGATGTCTTGCTTTTTATTTATTGAACTCTAGTGGTGATTGCAGATGTTTTATCAGTCTTTTTTTCTGTCTGGTTCCTTCAAACTTCTACTGCCTAGTATATTACCAATCATCAAGTCATAAATTGGTGCCTTTATACACATGGCTTCAAGGTCTCCAACATAGTATGGAGTGTCCACCTTTATTCTTGCTATGGGAAACTTTCTTACTGTTCCATCAGTCAGAACGCATGAATGTACCTTGCCTCTCATCCAGTCATCAGATACTAGACTGGTTCTCACTACTGCACACAGTGTCTTGTAAGACTTTCACTTTTTTCTCCCCATCATATCCTTCACCTACTGGCATGTCATTGTTTGGTGCCTCTCAATATTTGTCACATGCTCCAATCACTACTGGCACTGTTGACCTATTCTCTAATTGAGCTAACCATGAATCATGCACTTTTTTAATCATGATGATAGCACTTCCTTTTTGTGTTGAATCTAACAAGTTGTTTCTATTCTGTTCCTTCTAGCAGCAGCATCCATGGTGATAGTCATTATTTTCATGTTTCTTGCTTGCACTGATTTGCAATGTGCCCCATCTCCTCTCCCTTTTGTCCTTTGGGTTCTTATCAGTTTTGGTGGTATCCTGTTTCTGGTCAACCACCCCTTTTTTCGACTTTAACTGGTTATTCTTGAACTTGCCAGTTATACTCCCCTCCATGTGCTTCCATATACTGTTCTGTCAACTTAATCATCTCGTCCATGTCTTTTGGTGCTCTCTCTTTTAGGAACAGTGACATGTCAGTTGAGCAAGTAATCATGAACTGTTCACGTATTAGTAGATCTTCAAGTCCCTCAAAACTATTTTCATACATGGCCATGTCAGTCCACCTTGTGAAGTATCACAAACTGAAATACAGTTTCTTCAGTGTCAGGTGTGATTCCTCTGAACTTCCAGCAAAAACCTTCCTTGGTAAGTTCATAACATTTCAACAAGGCCACTTTTAACTTATCATTGTACATTGCATGGCATCTTCTGATGTCATGCCTGCATATACATGTAGGCCCTTTCCTGTGAGAAGTTGGGCTGAAACAGAGTCCCAGTCACCTTTGTTTCAGTTTTGACTTTGGGTAAATCTTTCATATCTCTCCAGGAAAGTATCCATGTCATCTTTCTGTTCATCAAATTTGGGCAACTTGGGTCAGCTGGCCCTGACCCCATTGTAATTTTTTGGGTATTTCATCTTTCTGTTGGGTGAGCTTGGCAATCTCAATTGGTGCTCTTATTCTTTCTTATTTCCAGTCTCTACTCTCTCTCTCTTTTTCTTCTTTCTCAATTCGTGCTGTTATTCTTTCTATTTGTAGTCTCTCCTCTCTCTCCTTTTCTTCTTTTTCAATTGGTACTCTTACTCTCTGTATTTCTAGTCTTTCTCAACTTTTCTTCTTTTAGTCTTTCTTCTTCTTCTCTTCTCTGCCTACACTCTTCTCTCTCTAGGTCTCATTGTTTAACAAACTCTTGTAGATCACCATCTTTTACCCTAAGTCATTCATCTCTCTCTATTCATTTATCAAAATCAGTCAACATGGTTATATAGCGTGATTTTAATCTACACACTATTTTGCATATGTAGGCCTACTTCTGCTGTCATTCACTTCTTCTTCTACTGCCATTTAACACTGAATAATTCTGGCTGGCTCACCAAATGTCAGGCTTTTATAGGGCCAGATTCTTTACAGTAAGTGTCTGTGACCTGTTGGTGATAAATTTCAACGATAAATGGACAGCACACAATCCACTTGTTTAAAATAATATATTCAAACCAAGTCAAACATTTGTACAAAAATTCGGTATGCTATTGGTTATTACAATTGTATCCAGAACTTTAAATAATTGTGTCCTTTTTGTCAAAGTCCACACACATGGATTCAATTACTTTAGAACACTTTATCATTTGTCTCTGTTATTACAAAACAAGCTGTGAAAGTCACTTTAGAAATCGATACTACAAGCTCTTTATAGCTAAACTCTCAACCACACAGTTTAACCTCACTTTTTTCACTTTTACTTTCACTAACTTACTTGATCGACTGAATCCTAGAACTTTCTTCAACTTACAAGATATTATGATGTACCAATACTCACATAAAGCAATGAGAAAAATTCATGATGTAATTTCACAACAACTGAACTACACAACAAATGATTCATAAACAGCTATGTAAGCATACTTGCAATAAATTATCACTTCTAAAAATACCTTACTTTAAAGCTCACACAATATAAACTAAATAATAATCTTGTATTAAAGTTAAAATGATATCTAACATATTTTGTAATAGAAGGCATTTAAGTTGAAACTGTTGGGCATATGCAGAAAGAAGTGTGGCTGGTTTGTGCTTTGCATTTACCAATTCTTTTTCCAAATGTTTTATTCTATCATTTACTTCTTTTTTTTGCACTTCTTCAGTCATGCCATCACAGCCTTTCTGTACTTCATTGATATATTTCTGTACTTTGTAGGTATCTTTTTGTGCTTCTTCAACTTTGTCATTACATCCTTTCTACTCATCTTTGTTGTCTTTCTTCATTTCTTCAAACTTATTGCCTTAGTATCTCTCTATCCCCTTTTAGCTTTGTGGATCTTGTCTACAATCATATTTATTTTTATTCTTAACTCTTCTTTAAATGTTATGTCTTGTCCTTCTAATTTTCTCTGTCATTCTTTTTGTTCTTCTTTTAATTTTGTGTCTTTTTCTACTTGGCCTTCTTTTAACTGTTTCATCATTTATACCAAAGCTTGGAACTTGCTTCTTGATCTGGTTGTCAAGACTGTTTATAAAACAGTATTTTTATCTGGATTGTGAAACACAGTGTGTTGTATTATCCAGTGATCACTGCCATTCAGCTATTTTGTTTTTCATTTGTACTTGTAAGACATAAACATCAAAAACTGCCATAGTAATCAACATTATTAACACTTTGTTCATCCCAGCTATTCATTAACCAATTTTAAACATGTTAATAACTTAATCATTCCTTTGATAAGTATAAACAGAAGCTGTAAAATTACAGGCTCTATTTATTTCTCTCCCATAAACAAAATGAACTATGCATAGCTGATGAAGCACCAACCTCCAACTCTGTCCAGTGCTGCACACCACTCAAATGCAAGACAAAGAGTAACAAGGCACAAGTCTATGCCAATGTTGTTCCACAACTAAATTTGTTTGGGTCTCCTCATGACAGCTTTAACTGCACACGTGTGTTCTATACAACTGTCAGATCAGGTGATGAGCCAAAAAGCTGTATGTGTTTTTTTCTTCATTTTTTTATTTATTGCTTCAGAAACTGGTAACATATTGATTTACTTGCACGTTTCCCCAGTTGTAATATACTGATGGTAATACAGGATGTCCCAAAAAATGTATACACATTTTGAATGATTATAAATAGAATGCTTATTAAGATATATCTGAGTTTTATAATCCAAGTTAAAGAAGACAAGTGTAGAATATTTTGAGTTATCGCAGGTGTTCGAACTGATAACCGTTCTGGTCCAGGCACTGCTGATAACGATGACAGATGGAATTGCAAACATCACAAATCATTTCATTTGGTAATTTGGCACATTCTCTTTTAATTGCTGCTTTCAACTCATTGATTGTTGCAGGTTTTGTGCTATAAACCTTATCTTTGAGGTATCCCCATAAAAAAAAAAGTCTAGTGGTGTGAAGTCTGGTGAACGCGTGGGGGGAATTCAATGCTACCTCTTTGCCCAATCCATCTGTTTGGCAGATTTTCGTCAAGATAGTCCCTCACATCACGATGGTAGTGGGGAGGTGGTCCATCTTGCTGGAAATAAAATTCCTCATCTCCAAATTGCTCTTGATTGTGTGGCATGACGGATTCCTGCAGCAAGTTCAGATAAACAGCACCAGTGACTGTGTTTTCGAAAAAAATGGTCCAATTATGCCCAACGCCGATAATCCACACCACACTGTAACCCCTGGTAAGTTTACATGGTGTTCAATCGTAACATGCAGGTTCAGAGGTGCCCAGTAGGTGCAATTGTGGCGATTAACTGAGCCATTTAACTTGAATGTGGCCTCATCGCTCCAGACAGTCTTGTTTGGAACCTGTGCATCCTCTGCACATTTTGCAAGGTACTATTCACAAAGTTCAACTCCTGGTCAGGATCATCTCTGTTGAGGGTGTGGACTAATGCTGGAATAAGACTTTTCCAATGAACACGCTTCAAGATGTGATGGATGCTCGAGATTCCTGTCCCATGGGATGCTTGCCAAACAGATTTTCTTGGAGATCGGTGGAGACTTTCCCGCAGCCCTGCTTCTCTTGTAGGACTGGTGAACAACCTCAGTCTTCCGGAACGCTCTTTATGGACATCTTGAACAGTTCCATCTGCTTCAAACTTATCTCTGATGCAAGTAATGGTGAGTCGCATAGGTGGATCTGTTTGAAAATCCCTTCTAAACAGTCTTTGCACTTCAGCTACGTTCTCACACTTTGAGTAGCACTTTAGGATAAATTTCCTTTTCTCAAAGCTTAGTCTTGCTTCTGCCATTACTTCAAGTCAGTTGCACCTGTAAAGAAAGAAAGTTCAAGTGAGTTAT
>NW_013666821.1:140007-167040 GCF_000517525.1 Limulus polyphemus
ATATCTTTTGCATGGAACTGTAACTGTCCAAGTTTCAGATCCATAGAGTAGGATTAGCAATATACAGACCCAGTAAAGCAAGAGCCTGATGCATGGGGCAGAGAGATGCTTCACTTTCAGATGTTACATGTAAATTAATCAAAGCTTTTGTATGCTACTTCAGTTCTATGTTTGATCTCAAACTCACCACTGCCTGTAGTTTGTAGCTGATTTCAGGTTGTTGGGAGGAAAGGTTAGTGCTTAGGTTCTGAATTTTCATTTTGAACCAGTTAATCTCCAGGCCAAAAGCAAGGACCTCATCCCACGTGATATCCAAGACTATCATCAGAGTCTCAAGAATCTTGGACAAAAATGGTACATCATCAGCATAATACAGATTAGTGGACACTTTATCACCAAGTTGAATTAGTACCATGTCTTTGGACTTTTCAGTACATGCTTAAAGTATTTTACTGCTAAAGCCACAACAGCTTTGTGATCTATTAATAATTCCATTCCTTAAGAACTGGCACCTCTCATCATGAATTCAACAAGAACCAAGTGAAGCCATGAATGTACATATACCAGCAAAACAATGATTGGTCTGATGAAGAAATCAGTGAATCTGCCCAAGTTATTATTCCTGTAAATGCCGCCAAAGTGGCCTATTACTGATGGGTAGCTGGCCTGATCAGTTCCTATTTCAATGACAAAACAAACTGTACACATGAAACAATGCCTAAGCATTGGGCTATTAATTTAAAAGTATATTTCTAAAGAAAATGACTCCTCTTTTATATCTTGATGTGCTTATTCTGGCCTCAAAAGGAATTTGCTTACAAGTGACCTGTGAATATGGTAAAACACCAAATATTGCTGTAAATACTGTGTTTGAATAAGTAGGTGGGATATTTTAACTGGTTTGGCCATTAGATTTATTCTGCGCATATGTTGAGGGTACTAATTTTAAAGTAGTTGCACATCATACTGCATTGATGTGGCTACTTTGTAAGAAACATTCCATGTTAGCATCATGGACTTTGAGACTACAAGAATTTAACTTTATAGGAAGTCATTGAACTGGCAAGTATAATGTGAAACCTGATGCATTATCTTGAAACTCTGTTCTTATACCTCCAGAAGATACAGTGTTTCAATTATAAGATTGAAAATTTGTAAATATTCTGATTATGGTTGGTATAAATAATGATTTTTCATGGTGAATTAGTAGAATGCCAAGAAGCAGTTCTCAAATCTTAGACATAAAGCAGAACATTCATCAGGAGTATTATTTAGCCATGTTTCATGATTGCTCTATATCTGAACATTTGGAAACCTATATAATGTTAAAGAGATTAAAACAAAGAGCTTATTTGTGTAATATGTTGAACACCATGTATGAACTTGTAACATTTATCAGTTAATGAAACCAGAATGAAGGTGTCCTTGTGGATTAATGATTTCAAGTCATCCTACCATTCCTTGAAACTTTTCGTGCATTGATGTTTTGGGATCTCTATCAGCTACATGCACAGGATGTAAGTATTTAATTGTCTTTATTGATTACTTTACAAAATGTATTGAGTTGTTTCCTCTTTATGAAGCTACTGCTGACAGATTAAGAAAGTTGTTTGTTGGTTTGGTACTCCAAAGTATATAGATTTTGACCAAAGTACCTAATTCACCAGTGATGTTATTAAAGAAGCCCTAGTTATTTTAAAAATAGAACACAGAATGACTACAGCATACCATCCACAGGCAAATAGTACTTAATGAGCTAATCAAAACATTAAAATTATGATTCAATTTTATCTTGATAAGCAACATAATATATGGTATGAGTATTTACATTTCATATCTTTTGCATTGCAAAGTGCACCACATGACAGTACAGAAGAAAGTTCTGTCAAGCTCTTTCTTAGAAGAAATCAAATGTTCCTCCTAGATCTATGTACCTCAGTGGCTCACAACCAAACTGATGATGTACTTGAGTATTGAGGTGACTTACTTAATAAAATGCAAGTATGCTATAAAGGAGTGATTGATACCTTATTGTTGGTTTACATAAACAAAAGACCTACTATGATAAGTGTCATAGAAATGTGCAATTTAAAGTGAATGACATGTTAAAAATATGAACCCATCCTCGATGTGATGGCAAATGAGAGTTAACAGAAACATTGGCAACAATATCTTTTGGTCCTTGTTGATTAGTAAATAAAATTTCTGAGGTTAATTATATATTGTGTGGTTTGACAGAAGGACAAGATTTAGGAGTATTTCATGTAGTAGAACTGTTACCATACTTTATGATATCTAAATAATATGGTGATACATGTACCTCCTTAATGTCTAACATTGAGATGGAATGGCTATTTAAAGAAACTGTAACCAAGGGAAGTTGTACTGAATTGGACACTTCATATGCAGCTACATATGGCAGTAGAAGAAGCCTAGTAGCAAAAGAATTAGTACAGGAGGTCAATTAGTGAAAAAAATCCTCATTGTTCTTATTAGGGGGTTACAGAATTTCTAGATTCTGAAAGTAACAACTTGGTACAGTATTCACTCTGACCCCATAGACATCCACAAATAACAGAAAGCTAGTTAACTTATCACTGGACTCACCATTATCATTCAGCTAGATGTAATTATTTAAATTTTTTCATATGGTGATGTATTGGGATTATTAAGTTTGAAATACTTACATATCATATTATGCAATCATGGACTCAAAGTGTGCTGGCTATCTCGTTTCTGTAGATTGTGCTGTATGTTTTAAGTCATGCATATACTGCCTGATCACCAGTTCATGTGATGAATCAGACTTAAGTTATTTTTGTATGTGAACTATTTAATTTCAATTTATTATTTATATTAACTTTAATATTGTGATTGTACATTTTCTTTAGATTATTGGTTGTTCTTTTCAATCTAAATTGTGTTAAATGCAATGTAGTTAAACATTCTGTCAGGGTATAGCTGTATGTATATATATATTGTTACGTACCTGCTTGTTTGATAATTTCTGGTATAAATTCTTTCCGAGGAACTTCAGCGATATAAGTCCTTTCTTAATTGAACCAGTTTATTCTTCCTCGATACAAACTTTTAGCACACAGTAATTCCACAGTCAGTACGTTTCTCGTCATTTTAAACTTAACCACTTTTATAACACATGCTATAAATCACAGTGATTCACAATCTTGAAAACACACTAGCTCGAAACAGAATCGTAAATTACCCAGAACTCCATTCATTCTGACAGGCTTTCTCTGCCAGGCTTATATACTAAAAAAGAGGGTGTCTCAAACAAACTCGGGCCTCCCCGATCATTCGTGAAATTCATCACGTCACCAGCATCATGTGACTTCCACTGTCGTAACAATATATATGAGATGTTATGGATCTCAAAAGAGGTGGTTTTGACGTTGTGACATTTATTTAGGTGTGTAACGTATAACCAGTATTAAAACATGTTTTCCTTATTACATTTTGTGTCATTAGAGTTAACCCACATTGTAACCTCCCTGAGTATTTAATAGAATATGCAATAAGAGAGCAGTTACAATGTGTCTCTCTCACTCTCCACACAAGTGCATATACACTATATTCAATGCATACAGTGGAGTACTAGTTTGGAGAAACTGGGCACAAACTATTGACAAAGTAATGCAAAACCTAGGAAGTTGTGTACACTTTGTTTGGTCACAGGTAAGGGCCCCAGCTTCAGTGTCTGCTCAAGTCCATGTTTTTTGGCCCCGAGATGCCAAACGATTATTTGTTCACAGCCTCAGTCATTGGAATCTATTTCTATTGACAGAGATCTGCCCACTCGACCTAGGGCAAGATCCATGAAGGTCGACAGACCTCATTCTAGTGAAGAAAAACAGCATGGTCATAAACAGTGGGTTTTCCACCCAGTTTTCCTCCACCTAAATATAAATGTCCACTTTGATACAGTGGAACTGTCAAGGTTTTTGTTCTAATCTGGATGGCATTAAGGCCTTGATCAATTTAAATCCTCCCACATGTCTCTCTTTACAGTGCATTGAGGGGTGCCACTGCTGGTCGACCAACACATGCCTACCTTGTCTGTGCCACTCGATACATCTTTGGAGGTCATAGCCATTTGTGTTTCTTTGAGTCATACCGTTACTGTTTGTTCCCTCTACCTCTCTCCCAAAGAAACTTATAATAAATCAGACATTGATGCTCTAATTGAACAGTTACTGTCCCCTATTTTATCTTGGAAGACTTTAATGGACACAACCCCCTTTGGGATGGTGCTGATATTAATGTGAGGGGTCATTCCATTGAAGATATGCTCTTGGATCATAACCTGTCTCTCTTCAGTACTGGTTCCTTTACATATTTTCATGCACCTAGTTAGTCTCTTACTGCTATTGATTTGTCTATCTGTTCCCCTTCACTTTTCTCTCATTTTTCATGGAGGGTTGACAGTGACCCACGGAGCAGTGATAATTTTCCTACAGTTTTGAGGGAGATTGCAGTTTTTGATGCCATCCAACTTGAGTGCCATAGTGGAAGTTGGACCATGCTGATTGGCTCTCTTTCACCTCTGTCTTGGAACTCAATCCTGCTGTCATTCGTCTGCC
The DNA here is from genome assembly GCF_000517525.1 of Limulus polyphemus. NCBI lineage: Eukaryota > Metazoa > Arthropoda > Merostomata > Xiphosura > Limulidae > Limulus > Limulus polyphemus. The sequence continues at coordinate 144,606 of NW_013666821.1, forward strand.
ATCTATTACTGAATGCACAGAGGCAGTTACTGATTGCATCATTCAAGTAGCTTTTTGTTCTATTCCCAAAACCTCAACACGTTTCCCACAGTATCGACGTCCATGGTGGTCTCTAGCCTGCCAGCAGGAATGGAAGGCTCAGAAACAGGCCTGGAATACCTTTCGCAGATATCCCACTCTTTCCAACCAATTGCTTTCCCATGGGCCCATGCCCATGCTTCACAGATCAGATGTTAAAGCCGAAAAAATATTGGATTAAGTTCCCAACTAGCATCTCTTCTACCACCAGTTCCAAAGTTGTATGGCATAAGATTCAAAAGGTCATTGGGAGGTATGCTTTACATCCCCTTTCCATCTTGCCCTCCAATGGCCAGGATGTTTCTGATGTACAGACCATCACCGATACTCTCGGCGAGAGCTTTTCTCATCTTTCCAGCACTTCTGTTTCTTTCCCCCGCCTTCTTGGCCATCAAGCCTTGAGCAGAGCAATCACCTCTTTCCTTTTTGGCTGATCAACTCTATGACTGTGATCACCTCCTTACATTGGTGGATCTCAAGCTTGTTCTTCATTGGTCTGGCAGTACATCTGTCAGACCTGATGATGTTCACTATGAGATGTTGTGCCATCTCTCTTGCCCTTCTTCTGGAAGTTTTTATACCCTTTACAGACGGGTCAAAGGCCATGTCATTGCGTTTGTTGACTCACATTCAAAATTTTATTGAACTACTATTTCCTGAATTTGTGTCAATAAGTTTGGTATCAAACAAGTACATTATAATTCAAATTATAATATTATACATTATTTAATTTCTTAATTTAAAAGTAAATATTAAAAAACACAGTTAAATGTCAATTTCTGTGTCACATGGTATATTGAATGCAGCACTGGTTCAAATTAGATGTTTGTGATGTTAAAATACTACATCTATAGTTTTGTATGAATTAGGAACTCAAATTACTGATATTGTCAAGTTAGAAAATAAAATATGATCCTCTTTTTAATTTGCTAAGATATTGGTCATGTAATAAATCAAACACAGTGGCCCCACTCACCTCTTTCCATTTTTGGAAACGGTCACTTATATACACGTACTTGTTTTTGATCTTGGATGTGGTACAGTGTTTGTCACATTAGCTACTTGATTTGTTATTATATCTGTTGCCATTATCATACCAATAATCCTTCCAGGAAGCATGAATAACCAAATGTTCCTAGCTACAGATTGCACTGGAATAATACTAGCATTCGGGCTAATAACAATTGAAGCCTGCTTTCCAGATAGAAAAAGAGTCCAAATCCTTCTTTGCCATCTCCTTAAACATTAGTGTGTGATAAACTGTTTCATATCAGCACCATAATTAAATTATGATAACAAACAGGTACCTACTATAATCTTTTCTGTTGCTGTGTAGCTGAGATGCTGGCAAAAGTCTCTCATCCTTCTCTATAAGTAGAGATATGGTCGCATTTTGACAAATGTGGTCAAAGATTGAGCAGACAAGTTGAGCTCAGCTCAGAAGAAAAAGCTTGCAAAGTTGTGGATCAAATTTGCTGATGTATTTGTTTGAAAAGATAGCTAGCTGGAATGAATGTATACCCAGAATTATATACATAGGTATATATATATATATATATATATATGTGTGTGTGTGTGTGTCCTATAAAACAACCATAATGCAGGCTTCCTTGGAGCTCCATGGATGTAACCATTACTGAGATAGATTGAATACTGAAGGATGAAAACATTCAACCTTCAGTGTGTGCCTTGTCATCATCAGTAGTAATCATTAACGAGGAAGGAGGTATGTCACAATACTGAATGGACAACAAATGAGTGAAGATGGGAACACATATGGAAAAATTTCTAGTGCCATGCACTGGCTATCATCTTCATGCATGGAAAGATTCTGCATGCTTAGTTCAGTTGACTTTGCTTCTGGCAGATTGAGCTACATAATGAAAGCAGTGCCAAGACTGTATGTGCTTTGACCTTTGTAATGCACCAGCTACTTTTGAATGACTGTTGTGATCCACATTATATGGTTTACAGTAGGAATAGTATCTCATAATTTTGGTGTTTGGTCATGTTTCAAGTCATAGTTGAAAAACCTGAGCCCAGTACTTCAACACTTACAACACACTGATCTGAATCTGAAGTCACAGAAATGTTCCTTCATGCAAACGCATGTTCTCAGACATATAGTGACTAGGATGCTATGTGATAGAAACATTCAACTCACATAAAGTGTCTGGCTCTCACCAATAGTAATTGTTAGAAAGAAGGAGATATACAGAGGACTTCAACAGATGAACTTGGTAATGCATGTTCAATGCATTGTCACTTCCATGCACTAACAAATACCTCAATGCATGGGAGGATCCTGCTAGGTTTAGTTCACAAGTTTTCCTTTCAGCATTTGAGAACATGTTTTTGAGTTTTGACTTCTGCGCCTACTACTTTTGAGCATCTGATGAAATTAATATTACATGATTTACAGTGGGAATGATGTCTCTTATACATTATAAACTTTAACAGTATTTAGGTGTTTAGCGAAAGGTTTCACGTCACAGTTGAGAAACCTGGACCTGATATATACCCCCTCTTCTATAGTGTGTATTACATATTTGCAAAAATTTAGAAATTCCTGATACGTTTCTAATTTAGGTCATACTAAATCTGGTCAAGATTATGTGTCTGTAGCAAAGTCTAGTCATTTGAAACTATCTACTGTTTCATTGAGTAGTTGTATTGTGTCCTACTTTACATTGCATATTTAGGATTGTTCTACAACTATCACATAGAGTAGAGGTATTTCAGGGTTCATATCATAACATTTTTTTATTGGTTAGCTACAGAGATAAGATGAATTGTAAATGCAAGGTGATATGAAGAGACTATTAAGATAAATAAGTTAACAAACTTACTCATTTCTGAAATGGAAGAGCCAACACTCATCCCTGTTTATAAAAGATTTTGTTCTAATTGTGTACATATCTTTTTCTTTTTTCACTTGGACTACTGAGCTATTTACAGTTCATGTTGACATAAAATTTATTTTAATTCAATTTGTTTAATACAGTTTATTTGCTTTGTTTTCAATTTAAGCTTAATCTTTCAATTAATGTATTTCCCTTCTTTTAAATACAACAAACAATAGTCCATTCTCTTGTACAATCAGCAAATCTTCAGTTTCTTCTTCTTTACTCAATAAAGTATCCATTTTATTTCAACGTCATACTTTGTCTTGTGTTCCTTTACACTTAAAACAAATCATTACATCTATTCTTCTGCATACTAAGTTCACAAATTTTCAGCTATTTCAAAGGTCAGACAACTGTATGCTTAATTTATGTTTGGAATATCACAGAATTAATGAATTTTCAGTAGATGAGGAACTTAAGAGATCCTGTAAATGAGCCAAATGATATCAGAGACAATTTGAAGCAACTACTTGTACTGAAAGCTCCACCACAATAAAAAATATTTAAAGTTTTCACTTGACAAAAAAGTGAGACATTTTGTGGCAATGCATTATAATCACTATTTTACTAATGGAAAACAAACATAGTTAAAGAGAATGCAATTTCTTATTTCTTCTGCAAGCTTTTTGCTTTAAAACAATTTTTGCCTTGATTGATAATGGTACAAATGATTGGAAAAACAGGGTATATATTAAGTGAATACAAGGTGTCATATAACTATTGTGAAGTTTATAAAATTGGAAGGAACTAGAATTACTAGAAGAAAAAAAGATCACCAAAGTTTGTAATAAAGTCTGAAACTATATATTGGCAAAGTGTTTTGTCTTTCACTTTGAGGAACTTCAGACCTTCTAGTCCAACACATTAAGAGTAGAAATTTTCTGAAGTTTGTAAAAGAGTTTGGCATTGCAACGAAAGAACATTTGTGGAAGATGTGAGAACACAAAGGAGCCTAAGAACTACTGTACTGGGAAAATAATTAGTAATTAACTCATACAACTACTAGTTGATAAAATTTTTCAAAACATCATGGGATTGATAAAACTGCAAAATACTGCATCATTATATAAAATTTTACTTCATATATATTGGTCACAAAGAACAGATGACAACTACTGTTTGATTCATCAGTGTGAATTGTGATGTCTGTTTGACTTGTCAATGTAGATTGTGATGATTGTTTGATTTGTCAATGTAAAGATGAAATTATAAAACACTTTATGGGCTTCATTGAAACAAAAGTCTGAATGAGTGCTGGCAGGACAGGGCTGCGATAAATTAAGATTCAATCTTGAAAAATTAAAGGGGCAAGGCTATGACAATGGAGCAAATATATAAGAAGCAAGAATAGTTGAGATAGGCACTATCTTCATGCTGTTTTGTGGCCAGTTACTATCTTATTGCTAATGTTGTAGTAGTGACTTATCCTAAAGCACTACTTTGTCTTTTTTTCAGTGATTTAATGTGTTTGCCTTTTTTTTTCTGATTCTATGTTCTGATGTAGTTTGTCAAGTCATTCTCAAACATTCAATGGGAATGTACATCAGAAGCTGTGTGTGACTTATAATAAAGTTACAAACATGTGGGATGCTTTACTATCCCTAACAGAAAACATGGCACTAAAATGATGTGAACCTAAAAAATCTGAGGTACAACAAAGCTTGAAATTCATGATTTGGCATGACATGCCTTTTGGAATGAACATAGTGAGTATAATACTATAGAGACTTGCTTGAGACTTTTCACCTGAATATTCACTTATAAAAAATTCAGGAGTGACTTTCTACTTGCACTACTAGAGTGTAAGTAAAAGGTCACTCCTGAAAAAGTTGTAGAAATGAAACATTGAGAGGAATAAGTATAATCTTGTTCTGGAATTTAGGGTAATTTCTTCATCATACAAAGTATCTAATTTATTCCAGTCAGAACTATACAATTTGTATTGTTACTCTTTCATTTCACATCCATACCTTACTGTCATTAATGCTCTTTAGCATGTTGTTGCATCAGTTGTGATTTCTCTAATGTAGTGTTTTCCAAACGTTAAATAGCAGCACCTTCTAACTCAGCAAAGTTTTCATTGCATCCCACTTCACATTAAAATAATTTTCACAAGTGATAGCAGCAAAATCAACATTTTCTTTACCTGTTTTTAGTAATCTGTTTTAAAAAGAAAATAAATGCCTGTAAAGAGTGAGTAAATGTAAGAGCAAAGTGATGGTTATGGTAGGTTATCATCATCTTAAGCTCATCTGATTCTTCTGTTGTTAGTTTTGGGCTCTCCTGCCAAAAGGCTGCATTTCCCCAGAGGGTCACACCCCACAGTTTAGAAAACACTGGCCTAATATATATAAATATAATATGTATGCATTATATTAGCATACTTCATATTTTTACATTTGATAACTATATTTCAATTGGCAAAGAGCAGTTGCTCAGAACATCATTAAGTACATAATGTAAAAACATTTTACATTTGGTAAACTGTTAATTTTTATTGTCATATTATAATATCTTATAGTTTCTTATAATAGTAAGGCACTATTCAACTGTATATTTTTGTAATACATAAGATCATGTCATTAATTAGCTATTTAACTGGATGTTTTTGTAAAAGTATGAACCCAGCTATTAATTAGATATATTCAACTGAATATTTTTGTAATAACAACACCCACTCTTGTAATCAACTGTTCAGTTGCAGGTTCCTGCTAAAAGTGTGACCTAAGCCATTAAATTAACAACTGAACCACAGATTCTGGCAGTAGTAATATTCAAGCTATTAGTTAACTATTCAGCTGCAGATTCATTAATATAAGATCCAACCCACTAATCAACAAATAATTATTAAGCAATGAAGATTGTTTAATAATTATTTATCAAGCATATGAAGCTTATTTTTAGAACTGTGCCTTTCTTTCAAGCTTAATGCATGTGATTATTTGACACACCTTATGATATAAGATTCCATAGCATTTTAAAATTTCAGAGGAAACTAAATCTAAAATCCAGAGTAAGTAAATTCAATTTTCCTTATAATCAAATTAACACTTAAGGATTAACTTAAAAGATTAGTAGGTAGTATATATTCACAAATCTGAAAATATTATGATTGTTAGGCATGAAAATTATTCTTGTTTTTCTATTAAATTGTTTTTTGCTTTATTGGCATTATTTTTATTTACATGGATATAAGCCATGTGACTTATCAATATCTAATCATACAGAAAAACAATTGAAATGGATTAGGTATGTTTTAATAGAAGTTTACAGTTTTTAATAAATCTACATGTTTATAATTTTTGCATAAATGAATTTACTTTATTTTTGACTAATGCAGAATATCTGTTGTCAAGAAGATATGTTTGCTGTAGTGTTTAAGGTCTATTAGGTTTATGATAAGTAAACTAATTATCACTTATCCATAATGTAGCACTTATGAAGATATTTATTGTATATTTCTTATTGCAGAAGATAAAGAAATAGAATTTGGGCAAATTTGTCAAAACACTTTTAGCCAAAAGCACCTTAGAGTTACCAACTGTCTGAAACAGAACATTTTGTTTCAGCTTCAGGTATAGTTGAATAACAAGTAATTTGAAATAATATAAGTTGTGAAGATGTTAATGCCTTTAGTGTTTTTTTCACTTATTGAAAAAAAAACTAAAATTTACTATGCTTCTTTTTACAATAATGTACAGTGAAAATTTTATAATCTTAGGTTTTGTTTTTGCAGAACAGCCTGTTCTGGCTAATAATGTAGCATTATTACAATGATTATGTTTAAGCAAGTTAATCAACATCTGACGAATGATAATATAATTGTTGGCTAACACAAAATGATGAAGCTCAGTTTGATGAACTAATAAGTTATCCTCACATTGTTTTGATTCATAGTAACTGCAATATTTTCTTTATTTGTTAATTTCTTTTCTTCACCAAAATGTGAATATAGCAAATAAAATGTGATGTAGAGGCATAATCTATTCTTTGATTTACTAGTGGTAAGTAAAGGATTGTACATCTAAACAAAATAAATTGTATTATTCTCTGTTAGAGTTCAATTCTTTATCTTAAATTGCATTATCATTATGTATAGCATGTCAAAAGGAAAATTTTATTTTGAAGAAATTATAGATGCCATATGGCCATCTAGGCTGCTACATTTTCTACTACAGTGCTCCCCAGTTTTAACACCGTTGCTTATACCACGGATTTGGATATACTATGGGTCTTCCTTCCTCCCCCTACATTCTACATTGGACTTGCCCAGTGAAGAACTTTCCACTGTGTGTCTTTCTTGACTCTAGTTCAGTTTTTAATGGTGTCTTAGTGTTGTGATTATCTGATTACTGTGCAAGGTTTACAGATGTAGAATTATCCTGTATTATTATATTAGATTGTTGTTTGAGTGTGATGCCAAACATAAATAAGAGAAAGTAAAAAATCATTAAGGAAAAACCACAAAATTATTGAAAGAGCAAATTAAAAAAATAAAGTTACATGTACATACTGTTATAACTGGGGAGCAATGTACCACTCCATTCCAAACTACATATAGAAACCCCTTTTTATATATCTATGTTCTTTAAAATACTTATTCAGTATTTTCTCCTTCCATAAATACATCTAAAGATGGAATTTTAGGTCAGGATGGTGCAAGAATTTCCACTTTTACAAAAGCCAATCCACTGAAGACTATAAACTATAGTCAGACTATAAACATGGCTGGGCAACAGGTAGCATTGTTTAGATATGGACTGATGGACAATTTGCAGTAGATACAGTGGAAGGCTTTTAAGCTAGACAGAACACATTGGTAGTAGCTTTAGATCCGTAAAATGCTGACAAAATGCTCAGAATAGGCATCAATGTAGCATGTGTAAGATGAGTGACAGCTTTATTAACTACAAGAAGATGCATCATAAAGCTTGGAGGCTGGCAATTACGTTGGATCACCAACAATACCAGTCTGCCTCAAAAATCACCATTCTTGCCAGTCCTCTTCAATATCTACACCATGAATGTCACCTACTTTATCAGACCATCCAGATGACTTTTGCTCTAGAAAAATTTAAATTAAAAGCGAAAAGCAATCCTCTCTTAGCAAGGTGAGCAAATGGTGCAATGACATAGAAATGGTCATCAATTCTTCCAAAACTACAGTCACATTCTACACACTTAAAAACAGACATTTTGATGGAGACAAACCATCACCATCCTTTGCAGCCACTGCCATCCTTCTGAAAGAAACACTGAAGTACTTTTGGTAGACAGCTCAACTTCACCAATCACATTATAACTATAATAACCAGAGCTACCAAAGACATCAGTGTACTAAAAGTTGGTTATGCTCTACTTATCTGCTCTATTCTGGATTATGCACTACTGCTGATTATTATGAGTGCTTTGCAACTAGATAATACTGAAAAGATATAAGACATTGTTTAATACTGTTTATGAAATGTACTTCAGCTACCCACATGAAGGCTCTATTACATCCCACAACAAGCCTCAGCAGCATTGCTGAGCACCAACAGCACTTACAAGCAAAGTTCCTTAGTAGGATCCTGCAGTCTAAAAACAATCCATTTCATCATCATGCCACTTCCCTCTCTAGTTCCAGCTTAACAACGGCCTTGCAGATACTAACCAAGAAGGAAAATGCCTAAAAAACACCCAAGGAGAAAGTTATAGGTGGACAGGTGCTATACAGCTATCAGTGAGATAATTAGTCATCACTAGATCTCAGTATCCTCATGCAGAATAAATGCTGTTACCATTGGGTCCTATGAAAATCAGCCTAGACAGAAAATGTCGAGATTAGGAAGAGGGTGAAGCTGAAAAAATTCTGTCAGCACCTATTTGAAAATGAAGGTTCAGCAAACAATGCACATGTTGAAACTGAATCTTCTGTATTATATGTAAATGAGCTTATAATTTGTAAATTAATTTACTTATAGTAAAAGTTATTATTTATAAAAAATAAACAATGCATTTGTGATGGCTCATTTACTCTCTTTCAATGGACAGGTCAAAGGGCATGTCAATGTTTTAGAGAGCTGTGTTTAAACTTTAATTGAATAACATTATTATCATTTTATTTCAATAAAATTACCATCTAAACATATAGTTTATAATTCAAATGTGAATATGATATATGTTTTAATTTCATAATTCAAAAGAAAATATTTAAAAAATATGCCAAAGGCATGTCTTATTGCTCAGTTTATGCATACCATACAATGTCTATAGTGGTTAACGAATTAGAAACTCAAATTTCAGACACTTACAAGCTGTAATACAAAATAAGAACCTCCTAACGTTTTTTATTTGCTATGATATCAATGTATTTTGCAAACTTATGAGGGTAGTCCTGCCCACTACTCCATTCTTTTGAAACCTCTTGTCTACTCAAGCCTACTTTTCTTAAATACATGTTTAACATTAATAGAAAGAGCACATTCCAACCTACATAAACCTGACTGTCATTTGTAATTAGCTTGAAGGGGAAACTTATATTTGATTGGAAATTTTGAAGTCAGTTGAGTAAGTTGTTGGTCTGAATAAAAATTATATTTTTTAACCCACATATAGCTTAGTTAGAAAGCCAGATAAATTACCATTATAGTAATTTGTTAATTTTCTGGTTTTCTAAAATGCATCTTTGAAATTTACAAAAATTAATTTGTCTTGATATTAACGTAAATTAGTATATGAAACTGACAAACAGTAACTTAAGTATCATAACAGATATAAACTTGAAGATTGAAATATTTAGTAGAGCACAAATTTGTATAAATATTTTCTTAACATTGTTCCCTTACAAGGTGCAGTATGAGGTGCATGGAAATACAAACTGTAAGCGTACTACAGGGAGGTGAATGGTAATATCCATGCGATGTAACTTGCACCATATCTAGTACTAAGCTTGTAACTGGAAAAAGGATCCTAAGGAAATGCAATTATAGCTTTAGTAAATTTCTAACAGTCAAAAGTAAGGTATTAGTATCACCTAACTCAAGTTATCGATATGCAGAATCTAGTTCTGCAGTCTTGGCCCCATTCCTTTCAAAACTGGTGGCTGTTTACATAACAACTAGTTGGTAGTAGAATGAATGGATCTAGGTCTAAGGGTAAGCATGCTAGCAATTGTCATAGGAATGAAAACAGAAGACAGCATGGCTAATAAGGGTCAAGTAAGATTCAATGAGGCCTATTGACAAAGAAGTTCATGGGCACTAGAAATACATGTTCTATGGGTGATTAGAGCATGAGCACATATAAACTTGTAGAAATGTCACTTGACCAAAGTAATCTAATGATTATTTAGCCTTTAAAGATAGTTTTTAGAGGGGATTAATAGTTGTAATCAAGTAGTTATGATCATTTCAACCTATATGCCTCGCTAACCTTTTGATGAGTTGGAATTCTTCAACCTTGCATTTTCAATCCAGACTTTTCAAATCAGGTTCTTGACAGATTTGACTATTTCATTTTCAACTAGCAAGTGATGTTTTTTCACATTGTGTGCTGAAGCCTTTATTTGTGAACTGCCATGAAGGAAAATAATTATGATGATTAATAGCAATATGTCTGGGACTTCCTCTTCAATGAAGAGTTGACCTTTGAGGTCAACCCCAATATTTCCAGAGCTGTCATGATGTTTTAAGTGGTAGAATCTATGGATGAAGATGCATTGACAACTGACATAAGGGATCTCATTGCTTCACTTATTGGGATAACCCTAAGATCCTCATGAACTGGGCAGCCCCTGATGACAAGAGACCAGCCAGTGGAAACCAACCTACCTCAGATGTACCTGTGTCTGCAGTGGGGAAGACAGTAGATCCAACCACGTTTGCAAAACCATATTTGCAGCCAGCATAAAATCTGAGGATATCCCTAACTCCTTCCTTAGCCCCAATAATCAATGAGCCCTAGTGGTCCACCAAGCATTGAGAGGCACTCAGTCAGTACACAGTTGTGAAATTACCACCATATGCATGCCCACCTCCAATGGGACCACTATATCCTAAAGCTGAGAAAGGCATTTCCAGAGATGAAATCAACTCAAGGGTCAGTTGGACTCCAGGGAAGTGCTTAGTAAGTTAGATACTACCATCTGTCCTGGCACCAACAAAATTGGCAGTCAAGAAAAATGAGGTGAAAGAAGGTATCTCCACCTCATTTGTGGTCAAACCACTTGCCATCCAAGAGATCCCATAAAACAGCACAAAATAATGCAAGGACTGTTTTACCAATCACACCACTGACCAATATTACTGCCCAGCTAACTTTCCAGCAGATCCCAGTAGTAGAACAGCAGTGCCAGGAGATGAGCAGAGTCTTAGTTCCTGTACAACTGGAAAGAGTTCCAGTTGCATCAGACTGTGTCATCATCAGTTTCACTTTGGCAGCCTATCACCATTCTACTGCTAACTTAGATGTTATATTGCCAGGATTAAGGTGAGAGGGGTTGGACCTTGTGCTTGCTGTTGAGTGTTTATTCTGTATATGATCATTACATCATTTATTTTGTTTGGTCATATATATATATATATTGTATATTATAGGTATCTCTGCATCTTTCATTTATTTTAGACTTACCCTTTTCTGTTATCTGTGTTAAAAGGTCTATTTTAATTTATATTTTGTGAACTTAATTTTCTATTATAGCCGTTATTTTATTGTTATAAGTTTCTCTGTGTATGTAAATTGATTATTGTCAAAGAGTTTTTATATTACTTCATTATTTCATTATGTATTGTAATGATCACTGTGAAAGAGTTTTTTCATGTTGAAAAACTGTCTTTTGCAGACTTGCAATGCTAGAAACCGGGTTTTGACACTCGTGGTAGTCAGTGCACACGTAGCCATTGTGTAGCTTTGTGCTTAACTTCAAACAAAAATTTCCTATTTTTTATGCACTTTTGAAGGCTTTATTTTATATAGTATGTCAGATGATTTGTTTATTATGTTGTATTTTAAATCATATTGATGTTATAAATATGATCTGTTTGTTAAAGGGTTTTCACTCTGTTTATTATGTTGTATTTTAAATCATATTGAAGTTATAAATATGATCTGTTTATTAAAGGGTTTTCACTTTGTTTTATTTTATACATCTGCATAATGTATTAGACTGCCCTCTTCTAACCCTAGAACGCCAGCATTGGGTCACTATGACCCAAACAAGTTTAAACCTGTATACTAAGCTAATCACACTGGCATTCTAGGGCTATAGGGTACAAGAGAGCATTGTTAAAGGATAATTTTGAATATCTAATTTTCTATGTTAAAAAAGTTTTTGTGTATGTGTGTGTGTGCACTTGCAATTAACATTAAAGGGTTTACTTTTATATTATGCATTTTTTTGTTTCATTTTATTATCAGTATATCATGAAATGTATTCTTATAGTTATTATCATGTTTTTCATTATTTGTTTGTGTTTATTTTCATGAAATGGTTTCAGTAATAATGTTTTATACACGTTACAATCTATGGTAAAGGGTATATTTTTCAATTGTATTTTCTTTGTAACATCTGTGTGGTATGTTTTCCCAAGGGTGAGAGAAAGTTCAAACACTCCTAAACTAGAGTGCAAGTTTAAAGTTAATTGGTTTTAAAGTTAAAATTAATTGTCAGCTTTTGGACAAGACTGAAGAATTCTAGACAGGAAAGTTTATCATATGCATATACCATGTATTTCTATGTGCTTGTAATATTATATTGTTTATTCTGAATATATTCTCTGTTATTTATACATGTAGGTTTCACATAAGTTGAGAAAGCCATTAAGTTCCACCTGTGTTTATTCCTTTGTTATTTTTCAGTTGATAATACCTGTTTTTCCCAGGGTGTTATTTTTGCAATACTTCATGTTGTGCAAGGATGTCGGCAGCAGTTTCCTTCAGTGGTTGTTCAGGTGATATCTAGAGGTTACAGCCTCATCTATTTTGTAATTAAAGTGATCAGTCACATAGATAGGTCTAGTTACTATGAATAAATGAGATATTTCTTGTGAGCAAAGGAACAATGGATTCAGACAGTCTGTAACAGGATACTGAAGAGGAGGTAGTTGAGAGAATCCAATAAAATCGACAGTCTATCATACCATAAAACAAATACACACATTTGTGTTTAATGTTTAAATAAAGATTATGCAATTCACATTTAAAGTTTTTGTCACGTTTCATTATTCCATTTAACAACAAGACTCAGTTTCTCTTAGATTTAACATTTAATCAGTATCTTGACCAAATCTTTTATTAAGCAGACCTATCCCATTGCTCAAAGGTTAACTCAGTTTTACCTGAATATACCACAGTAACAATGGCACACATTTCCAGACACAGTCATCCTACTTTGAACTTAACTTTAGGACATTACATTTGTCAGAATGCATATGCATCTGGACCTATGGATGAAGATGAGGGCCTCCCCCAAATGTGTACAGTAGAAGAGAAGCTGTTAGCAGAGCCCTGTCAGCACTGTCATTTAATTATGAAGGTAAGATGAAACAAACTAAAGATTGTTTGAACTGTTTTCTCAAATGATTCAAGCAAGTTATTGCTTGGAATAGGTGGAAGCAGGAACAGGTGGTACATTGTGTGATGCTACATCTAGACAGTCCTGCACTTGGTGCCTTAGAGCACTTGAGTGAAAGGCAGCTTGATGACTGGACATTGTTGTCAAATATTTACATCATAAATTTGACCCAGTGGAGAACAGAGCAATCCATAATGAAAAATTCAAATCTTGGGAGAAAGCTCCTCATCAGATGAGTCTAGATACATTGGAAGAAGCTTGTTATATGCTAATATCTTCATTCAGAATGCTGGCATATTGAATTGGACAATGAAATAAAATCTAAAATGGCTTTCAGCACTTGGGAAAGAAAGAATTAACACAACATTGTATATCACACCTATCACTTTCAAGATGCTGATGGAACTTGTACTGAGAGGAATGCAATGGGGGAGATAGCTCGTATGCATGATGACAATCTCATTTTTGTTTACCTGCCACAAACCGCAGTTGAGAACCTGTGAATGATACTCCAGTACATCAAAGATGCAAACTTGAAACTTAAACCTGAACAATGCATACCCATGTGCATGGAAATTGAGTTTTTTTGTTATGCAGTACAGATGGAATGTCCACTAATCCTTTGAAGTTTGCAGTTATCAAAATCTGGCCCATTACCTTCTAATAAACAAGAAATGTGCAGTTTTCTAGATGTCCTGCTGAATTTCTGATGGTTTGTGGAAATTGTTTCAAGACAGTTTCACTATTGTCTGCACTAATTAAGGTTGAGCACACTTTATATGGACTCAAGAATGTGAAGACGCATTCCAATCCTTGAAGTATGCCTTAGCCAAAGCACCAGTGCTTTATTATCTTCATCAATTTTGTCCATTCAACCTGGATACTAACTATAGTTATCATTCAATTGCTATGGTATTGCCACAAGTACAGAGAGAGTATAGAGTGAGTAATCCCATATGCAAGTCATAAATGAATAGCTCTGAGTACCAGTACTGTATAACAAAGAAGGAACATTTTTCAGTTGTCATATTTTCGAAAACTTGCAAACATTACCACCACTACTTTTATAATAGGGAGCTCAATATTCAAGTTTACAATGCTTCATTAAAATGGCTAATGAACTTCACAAATCCAGAAGGTATGATTGTGTGTTGGATAATGATACTACAAGAGCACAACTTCGTTGCACAACACCTCTTAGATCAGCAACATGAGATGCCAACTAATGAACTCATAAGTCAGTGTGATCATGTCCATTAACTGATTGTTCAGATCCTGAATACTACGCAGAGGCTGAAGTCAATGCAGCAGCAGTGATAATGAGTCATATGAGCAGTAACAATTTTGCATTTAGAAGGTCCCTACATATGATCACTCATGGAGGAGTAACTGACACTACTTGCAGTGTAGCAAAATTACTTACACCTATCACAATCTTGTGAATTTAGTACTGCCATGCACAATATCTGGTACTTTTATAATTAGTAATGAGTGCAGGATGATATATTTTACTGTCATTAGGAACCACCAAAAATTGTTAGCCAACCTGTGATGCAGCTCATGGTTCTTAGAGCTCTAAAGCAGTAAATTCATTTTCCTGTGTGGATGGCTTTGGAAAGCCTGTCCTACTCCAGAAACCAATCGAGTCACTCTATAAATAAAAGCCAGCCAGTTTTATATTAAACATTCTATTTATTGAGTTGACTCTGGAATAGGTGGCAACTGGCTATTAGAGAAAACTTGTAGAAATATATATTGTTGACTATACAATCTACTGTTTATTTGTTCACTTGAATATTATATTAGTATTTTATGTACTTGTCCATGTTTGAACTATTACTCCATACAATATTTCCAGGGCCTGCTGTATTGTGGATACTTGTAAATACCACCTCTCAGACATCAGTGTACCTGAATACCACAAAACAAATCTATAACATTGTGGCCCACTGAGATGAATATCCTCACTGTAATCACAGTATACATGTCACTTGAGTAGTGTAAAGTATGTCCAAGACAGATAATTACAATTGCATATGCATAAATGTATGGTAACATAAAGTTTAAAATTAATTGGATTATTCTTGTTTCATGTATATGTATTTGTAATGTTCAGACCATCACAATACATGCACAGGTACTTGTAGTAAAATATGGCTTCTCAAAAGACATATTATAGTTGCATGTATATATAGTGCTTGTAAATTCATGGTTTGTTAAAACCAAATAACCCCAATTATACACAGAAATTGCATTATTTTCAATTTGATTTCTAATTTGTTTAACTAGTTGGATTGTGAAGAGGTAAGAGTCTATGCAAGTTCTTCAGCCAGTATAATTGTTCCTCCTCTGTCATCTTGTGACTTACAACTTGAATTTAAGGCACTTCAGAAAGGATACTTTGTTAGGTAAGATATATGTATTTCAATGTTAACTTAGGAAAAGGAAAAAAGATGTTACTGTAAGAAATATTACTTATTTTGTTTTAATATGTAAAAATAACATTTGTTGTGCTTTATGAGGCTGGATCAACAAATGAATGATTTTTGTCAAATAATCAGAAAAATAATTATTTTTTATTTCTTTTAAATATAATTTTACCTACTTAATATACAGTAATGAAAACTTTCAGCATGAGGCTCAATGATTATTCTACTTAATGTTGTTTGTGGGTAGGTATAAGGTATGAGGTTCCTTGAAAATAGTATACCTCAGTGACCCATACCAACATGAAGAATAAACTGAGCCACATGATTCTCCACTCTGTTGTAGTGATAGGAAACAAGGAATACAAGCTATTTTAAATGATGGTATTGAGATAAAGAAAGCACAAGTTTTATTATGGCATGCACAGTTTGAGTCAATAATTCAAGTTCAGTATGACTTCCGATGTATTGCAATGAAGAGGCTGCAATTACATTAAAGTCAGTCATGATCGTTTTTTTTAAAATTATTTGTGATTGGGACAAAGGGAAGAGAAAGAAAGTGGCTACACAGCATTTATGGAATTTTATATAGTGATAAGCAAGGAATTGTGTTTTCTCTCGAATACTTTTCCACTTATATCTTTATCACTTAAGGTGTATTTTAAGTTCATTTTTAGGTTTTATCTCTTACTTTGTAAATCTGTTTCATTTTAAAATTAGTGAGAGTGCAGTGTTATAGTTTAGTCTATATTTTTCAAAACAAGATTTTCCTTGAGCTCAGGTGAATTCTAAAAATAAACGAAGAGCCATGATATCTTGTAGAGTTAATTAATTTGGAGGGACAAATACACATATAGGTTCAATACCATTTTAATACTTCTTGGTATAATAAATTGATCAGAAAAAAAAATCTTTCACTTTAAAAATCTATGTTCTGAATGAACGATTAAAATGACATGTGGTTAAACACATAATGATATGAACATCTATCAGCATCTTATGTAGAACTGCAAGTATTTTATTGCAATGAAAAGTCTTATCTGAAAATAGCTGGTGTTAGAAGAGCTGCCCACTAATTTTTGGACAGAGTATTTTTCATGGTGTGGTGACCTAACCACATGATCTCCTTGTTCTCCTGCTCCTACTAATCATGTGTGTCTACTTTACCAGCCATTTTCTTTCAAATGCACAGAGAGCATTCAGTCACTTATTTCCTGCTTGCTGTAGCATTTGACATTCCACCTGTTACTGCATATGCCGGTAACCACGGGGATAGTTTCTATTTCTAAAACACATGGTTGCAAGAATACATGTGGTCTGCAAGGTCCTTTTACTAGACAGTCCTCTTCAATTACATTATCTACTGCTTTTATTGATGGCACCACTTAATATGTATTTTTAATGCCTGATGCAGAGCACTAACAACAATGAAAGTGTACTACAGCAACCACACTACCACTCCTCCTTCACTGTAACAAGTATTGCCTTGTGTAAAGAGTCACTTTCCTTTCTTTGTGGTCATGCAGACTTTTAATAGGACATATGGTCACACATGAGCTGGCACACCAAAGAGGCAGGGAGCCTGGAAATTTTTCCTGGGAGCCCATGAGAATGGGAAGAAAATATGGTTGAAATGTTTAAGTAAACATTAACCATGCCTTCAATCACTTATGCATAAAAGTAGCATCATTCCAAAAATTATTGGGGGGTAAGCTATTCTTCCACAGGACCCATCATGGCTCTCAGTTGTCCTGAAAACAAGTATTTGGTATTATGTTCTGCATTCAATTTTATACTGTTTTACTTGGCTGAAAATTAATACATTATAGAGTTATAATGAAAAATAGACAGTTGCATAGAACAGTTATATGAATAATTATCATACTTCAAGGGTGGATATAGTTTTGCCATAATGATGATTTTATGTATTTATTGCTTTTATGAAAATTATTAGTTTCTTTGTGTTTGTGCATAGAGTTGTAAAGGTTGTTAACTGGCTTCCTTTTATACATATGTTGTATACTGTATGCATCTAGAAATATAAAGGTAGCTATATACCACTCTAGGAAAGTATGTTAAGTGTTGTTGTTGCAATTACATGTAGTACAACTTTAGTATAATACGCTTTCATTAAGACAAATCCTTTAGATGGTGTCTAACTTTTTAGTGTATTCCTTCTTTTCATGAAGAATTCAATAACAATTGTGCACATAAGTGTTGATGATTACATATACTGTTATATGCACCAACAGATCATTTAATTATTCAGTGAATAATATTCCATGTGGTCACGTGATGGTAACTGCAGAAGTCCTTCCAGCCCAACTACAACTAAGTTGTCACAGGCTAGTATTAACACAGCAAGTGGGAAAGCTACCTGATGCTGGTAAGTGATTAGAGTTTAACTATTTATATATATTAAAACATCAAAATAAAGCAGTAGGACTGTTAATAAATTATACACATAAAGTTGTTAATGATCGCTAAAGGAAGCTTTCCCTAAGTTGATTCTTATGAATATATTAAAGTCTACACTCTTATCTGATGCAAAATTCAGAATTTATTGTAACTTGAAAACATTATTCATTATGGACCTTTATTTATTATACTAGCTGGAGTACTCATCTCCTGTTCAGAAGTTATCTTAGAACATGAAAAAGTTGCTTCACTTATATGTAATTGTAAAAAATGCCCATGAAAACTGCAAAAAATAAAATGTGAAACCATAACTTTTCATGTATCTCAGCATGGACCCAACAAACTTCCATGCCAAATTTGGTGAAGATCCATCAACAGGGGGCAAAATAGTGGTAAAAACATCCATAAAAACAGCAAAATGCAAAACTGAAAATTTGTATGTATCTTTCCATGGACCCAATGAACCTCCATACCATGAAATGCAAAACTGAAAATTTATATGTATCTCCCCATGAACCCAATGAACCTCCATACCAAATTTGGTGAAGATCCATTCACAGGAGGTGAGGTAGTAGTTAAAAAACGCCCATAAAAACCACAAGATGCAAAATTCAAAATTGAACATTTGTATGTACCCTCTCATGGACCTAATGAACCTCCATACCAATTTTGATGAAGATCCATTCACACCCTGTGAAGTAGTTACATGGACAAACAATAAATAGTGCTATTATATTTATATAGATTTTTACATCCACACCCCCCAGTGGCACACAGTTGTAAGTCTGTGGACTTACAACACTATAATCCGGGTTTCGATACCCGTGGTTGGAAGAGCACAGATAGCCCATTGTGTAGCTTTGTGCTTAATTATAAAAAAAAACAAATATACATCCACATTATAAAAATTTACAAATCATAAGATCTTTATATTATACTTTTCAATAATCCTTTAGCACAAATCTGTGCAAAGTCTCAGACATTAAAGTGTAAAGTAAAACTTCCAAAAAAATTATGTTAATTTGATTTTAATATTGCAATGTTACCAAATAAAAATATTTATCATCTTTTAAATAGTATTAAAAACAGTTTTTAAATGTTTAACAGGGTATTTTTTCTCAAATATAAAGATTTTAAAATTTATACACATTAGTAGGTATCACAGAATTTTTATGACTGAAGCAAAAATACAAATGACATTTTAATTTTTTTTATATTTAAACAAAGGTTTCAGAGCTATCAAAGAATAATCTGTGTTTCACATTTAAGCACAGAACAAATTAATGTAATTATGTAAACAAGGAACTCTCAGGCATCATAAAGAATTAATTTTTGACATAATAATGCCATATTTTAACAGTCTTATTTTCTTTAATAACGTAGCAGTTAAAAGGTTCTCTGTTTGTAATATATAAACACAGAAAATTGCAAAAACATCTGGCTCTTGTCTTTCCAATACTTGTGATGAAGAAAATTTCGAAATATCAAACTTTTACTTATTTTTGTGCCAAAGGAATAGAATGACAGAATTATTTATACCAGTAAGGGGCAGTCTTTTCCTACTTATCTATATGTGGATTATGGATCTAAGGTACCATGATTCACATCACATTTCCACAATAAAAAAATGTTTTACACTGTACAGAAAAGGGTGTACTCAAGTGAACTGAATATAAATTCAAGCTATCAGATAGGTCTGTTAAATGACAGAAGATTCATTAAAGATATCCATTTTGAACTGTAGCTAAAACTTACTTAACTGAGTTGATTCAAAATGAAATAACAATAACAAGACTGGGCATAAGTATTGCACCAAATGAACAACCTTAATTCAATACTGAACACAAATACAATGTGTGTGTTTGTAGAGCACTTACTCTGGATGATTGTTCTAGTTAGCTTCTCTGAAGTTTGTTTTGTCAAGACAAAGTTCCAGAAATGACTGACCAGTAGAAAGATAAGTTTCAGACTAGGTCCTTAGTTTCCAAGAAACCTCGCATTTATCCAGAGAAACATGCACTACCACATGACTGACCATTCTTGTTACACATAAGTGCAGATGTAACCTATAGAGATCACCTGAACAATCATTGAAGGACACTGCTAGTGACAGCATTACACAAGGTTGCATTGTTTTACATGGGTGGTAAGAGGTATTACCTACTTTGGGAATAAGAAATAAAAATATATTACCTGAAACAAGATCAACTTAATGGTTTTCTTGACCATGTGTTATGTGAAATCTGCACATATTCAGAACAAAGAATACATTCAAAATAAATATTTTAACATTAAATGAAAATAGAAACACTAGCTACCTTCCTTCTAGTCTATCACTTCAAAATTATGGATGGCTAGCAAAGACAGCCCTCATGTAGATTTGCTCAAAATTCAACAAACAAACCTCTTCTGTACATTTAATATAGTTATAATGATAATGGTTGGTCTTATGTATATATTTATTACTATTATAAGTGTAATTAGTTGGTTTTCCACTTGTACATGTAATAAATTAAAAAGGAGATTTGTTGTTGCTCCCTCTTTACATGTATTACAAAAGTTGTTTACACATAAAGGTGATTAATTTAGGTTTTATATATATATATATGTATGTATTATCCCTATCAAGGTAATAAATTGATTTTCTGTTTAAAAGTGTTCAGATGGTTTTCAGTTTATATATGTATTAAATTTATAATAGTAAATAACTAGATTTCTGTTTATTCATAGATTATGTTTATAAAGGTAATTCATTTTTTTTCCCTGTTTATACATATATTATAATTTTAACGTATTTGGTTTTCAGTTCATACATTTTTTACAATTACAAGCTAATTAGATTGCATTTTTTCATACACATACTACATTTATAAAGACAGTTTTTACAATTGTGTTGGTAATGGTTTCAGTGCAATCATATAATACAAAGAAATTCTTTTCTACCTGTGTGACAAAATTGATTAGATGGTTTTCTATTTATACATACAATAATTTGTTTCTTTGTAGTATAAACACAAAGCTACACCATGGTTATCAAAACCTGGTTTCTTGCATTGTAAGTCTGCAGACATACCACTGTGTCACTGTTTAGTAAATTGTAATGTTCTAAATTTTCTTGCAGTTTACATGACTGTATATATTGTTATTGTAAAGTAAACAAAGTGTGATAAATTCTTGAATTTTGCACAATATCCTGTCTAGCTATGGTAATTTTTAAATATTTATAACTTATTTTATTTTACTTTAAGCTTTGAATTATGAAACATCTAAGTTACCTAATGACTAAAATAGTCATGAATTTAAAGTATCCATAATTAGTACAGATTATATCTTTATTCAGGTGTATTTTTATAATATTTCATGCATTTTCTGCATGTAATTTATGACATTCTCATTGACCAGATGTCTCACGTTTATAAACGTGCTAATTCTTTTACATAGGTAAAGGCTACATACTGCAACCTTTGTTCGTAAAATCTTAACCTAGCATGTACCCATTTCTGTATGGCCTTCTTGGAAGGTAGCATATTTAAACAGACAATGCAGAAACCCATAAATGTGGCTTGGCTTAAGATTGCATATAGATCATTTATTAAAGTATATGACCTTTGGACTTGTGAGATATCTGACTTTATTTACTGTGCTAGGGTATTTAAGTCAGATATGCTCAGAGTTCTGTCTCTTGATTTCTGGGTTTTGATCTTCTTTCATCAACTCTGAAAGCAAGACAACACAGAAGAAAAAGCCTGGTCAGTTTTGGCAACTTAACACAGTGTTTTTTAAAAAATATTTTGTGTTTAAACTACACTGTGTTTGCTTGTTTTCCTCTATTGTTTGTATGCAACTTATTCTTTACTTAATAGTTCTGAACCTGCATATTATGGAAATGTATGGCTTTTCTGGACATCAGTTTAGCTGAATACCACATTATGACACATCACAAAGTCTATGTCACTTAGAAAGTAGATAGTCAAAAGTGATTTCATCTTTGTTATTACCGTTCTACATTACATTATAATATCTAAGTCTGTTAAAAGCTTTTTCTTCCTATTTAT
>NW_013666821.1:168040-168829 GCF_000517525.1 Limulus polyphemus
AATGGTGAAAAACATGGGACGGTTTTTATTGTGCTCTGCCAATCTGGTTTCCAATTTTCTTCCTGTTTCTCTGATGTAGAATTCTGGGCAGTTATTGCATGTTATTTTGTAAATGACGTTGGTATTGTGGGATTCTAAATAATCTTTGTTTAGTAACGATTTTAATTTGGGGCTGGGTTTTTGTGAGAATTTAACGTTGACAGGAATATTGTGTTTAATGGCTAGTGTTGTCCAAGTGTGGATAATTCTTGAGCTGGTTTCAGGAACAAAAGTAAACTGCAGTGTAATGTACTGTTGTGGGGTTTGTTAGTATCAATTTCGTTCGTGAGTTGAGTTTTGTTGTGGGGAATGTTGGAGAGTTCTTTAACAATAGCTGGTGGGAATTTATTGGTGTGAATAAAGGAATGCTTTATGTGGTTAATTTCTTCATTTATGTAGTCCATTGAACAGAGTCTTGTGGCTGTGTTTATGAGGTTTTTAAGTGTATTGATTTTTTTTGTGGTGTCATGAATGGAATTATTTAGAATCACACAATACCGATGTCATTTACAAAATAATATGCAATAACTGCCCAGAATTCTACATCAGAGAAACAGGAAGAAAATTCACAGAACACAATAAAATCTGTCCCATGTTTTCCACCATTGCAACTGAAAAAGCCATACTATATCTATTAAAAACACAGTAATTTTAAACAAAGAACCCAAACATAAACAAATGAAAAATCAAGGAATACCATCTTAATTGAACAAAACAGCCTACTCTAAACCAACACCCTGGGTGCCAAGA
>NW_013666821.1:169172-215388 GCF_000517525.1 Limulus polyphemus
TTTATTTTTAACTTTCAATGTTGAACATTGGTGATATATGACTTGATTTGGAAGTTATAGCAAGTAAAGTTCGTCTAGTATATTCTTAGTTACAAGTTTGATTATGAAAGTGCAAGAAGGCTAATAGAGATTATTTAAAAAAAAAGATTTGAGTTATACTTACAAAATATTTCTTAAGAAATGTAAACAAGGGAGTTTATCACTATTAGCAAGTTCAGTATAATGTCTGTCTTCATCTATACATATAGCAGTGAGTTATGGGGGTTAAAATTAAAATGACAATTGGATAAATCTGTGGCATTTTATGGTAGAGTATAATTTTCCTAGTTTTAATTTTCAAGATCCTTTTACTTAATACAAAAGTATGTTATTTAGTAAGTTGATTAGAAGTACTTTTTTATTTCAACCGTCACCTTTAAAAATGTATTAGTTTTTGTTTAATGGACAGATAGAAACACCTGCTGTACAACCAGAAAATTATGAGTATGCAGTTGGTACATTGGCAGTGAATATGTCTTCTTTCCTTGAGATACAGTTGATAAATACTGGCTCTATTCATGCAGTATTTAAGGTAGTATAATCAAATATATTTTTGGCAATAAAAATTTATTAATGAAGGTTACATTGCACTTTATTTCTAAAATAAATATATATATATATAGTATCTATTTAAAATTTTTGTACAAAAGTAGGCTAACTGTGTACATCAGAACTAACTATTTTAAAAAGTAACTTATGAATTAATGAAGACAATTCTGTGAAATAAGAATTGTCATAGCTCATAAGGTTTGGCCTGCTTAATAAATTTAGATTAATTATAAACACATAGATTAAGTCAACAATACAAAATAATCTTCATAAGTGTAATATCAATTAAGAAAATTATTCAAAATATACTTTAAACATTACATGGAGCATGACTTAATTATTAAGAAAAATGGAGTAAGCTATTACTTATAACACACATAACAACAGTGTATATATAGCTTACCAACACATGACATGTGAATATGCTTATAAGTGTTTGTGTGTGTTTAATATGGTATGTATAGTGTATGATATTTTCTCCATCAACTCACATAAACACACAGGTTCAAAAGATGGATAGAACAGTGTATATATAGCTTACCAACACATGACATGTGAATATGCTTATAAGTGTTTGTGTGTGTTTAATATGGTATGTATAGTGTATGATATTTTCTCCATCAACTCACATAAACACACAGGTTCAAAAGAATAGTACTAATACCTTGTTTTATATGACTTATTGCACTTTTAAAGTTGTTCTGGGATCAGTAAATTATGCTGCTTTGAGCTGTTCTACATTACGAGTGTAAGTGTGAACCCATTGAGCAGAGTATAGAAGGAGAAAAACAAGGGGGTTGCAGAAAGTAGAAGAAGATAAAGATGTGGGCTTTGAGATGCAGTGTGGAACAGTGAAATTGGTAATTACTGTGAACTCGTTGAGAGACAAATAGTTAAAGCTTGAGTTGACCGGTTAATTACAGAGAAGATTGTTACTGGCCATACAGTCATGACCAGAGTGGTGAAAGAGGTTACTTTCCCTTATTACTTTGTTGCTATGAAGGCTTCTTATTATACTCTATAATGGTAAACCTACCTCAATACTGCAGGGATAGTTAGTAATAACCAGATCCACTCTTTCTACCCCCCCCCCCCCCCATTAAAATAAAACATATCATTAAAAATGTCACAAGCTGACATGGAGTAAGCTATTACTTATAACACACACATAAGAACAGACTGTGTGATGAATTTTACAGATGTTGCAATAGAAGCTAACAAATTCATTAGTTTCCAGGAGCATTGTGTTTAATATTTTTGTAATGGATAGTACTGCTTTTAAAAACCAGTCTTTTAATATCATGATAGCATTAGCATGGTTCATAAAAAGACGTAGTTCTGTAACGAATCAGTATCTTGTATTATAAAAAGTGACACTATTTTTAGAAACTATTGGTTTTAATACCATGATGAAACATGGTATTGTATTTAACATGATAATAGGACATGAAACTTTTTAATATCCAGTACGTTTAACAATGAATTTTTGGTAACAATAAGTAGAGACTACATAAAGTTTGGAAAAGTTGAAGTAAATTATAGTAATTAAGTAATTCTGTAGGGCTTGATCTGAGGAGTCTTTTCGTGTGTCTTTTTCTGTAGATACAGTAGTCATAGTGATTTTCTATCTCCTTAAAGTTAACTTTTTCACCACACTGGTCATGGCTGTCTGGACAATAATGGTCTTCTCTGTAACTACCCACTCAACTCAAGCTTTAACTCTTTGGCTCACAACAAGTTCACAGTTTTTTACTTTATTTACTATAGGAAGTCATTGTGCATCTCGCAATTTTCAGCCACTATTCTTTTCCTTTGTATTATTCTTTATTATTACCAATTTCTTTGTTCTGCACTGCATCTCAAAGGCCATATCCATATCTTTTTCTACATTCTTCTGCCCCCTGTTCTTCTTTTTTGATGCAGCATTCTTCTTCATCATCATCAATTTTATTGTTCTGCACTGCAGCTCATAACTAGAAACTAGTTTATTTAATATTATTTGGAAGCATTAAATTCATTTTAGAAACTAGTATGCTTAATATTATAAAAACTAAAACAACATATAGATAGTAATATGTTTAACACCATAAGACATGAAATTGTTTTAGGGAAATAATTTTTAATACTATTATAAAACATGAAACTCTTTTAATAATTAGTATGGTTTATATTGTTACAGAATATCAACCCATTTTTGTAAATATGTAGGGAAAATTTGTTTTGGATATAAAACTGATTTGAGAAACTAATATATTAAATTTTATTAAAAAATATGAAACTATTTTTAGGAATTTTTAAAGACTGAGTTGTTTTTAGAAACTAGATTGTTTAATATAAGTTTAAAATATGAAATATTTAGAAATATGCATGTATTAATATTGTTGTAAAATAAACAGTTTTATAAACTACTATTTAATTTTATTGTGAAATAACTCATTTTAGAAAGTAGTGTCTTTAATATCATTATAAAACATTGAACTTGTTTAGAAATGTATTTTTTTCATATTATATAAAGTGAAACTAGTGTTAAAAGTTAAGGGTTATAATTTCATGTTAAACATTTGGCATATCTCACTTCTTAAAACTGTTTAAAATAATATCAAATTTATTGAACTTAGAAAAATTCAAAGGTATTCAAAAGGATAAAAAATATCTTTAAAGCATTACCAGAATAAATATGATGAAATATAATATTGTTTTTAGAAAATAGTAAGGCTAATGTCATGAAACTATATTTCTAAACTAATGTATTTAATACTACTACAGAATACGAAATTTCTTAGAAATCGGTGCTGTTTAATAATATTAATATACATATAAAACAAATTTTAGAAATTAACTAATTTTATAAAACATGTATTTGTTTAAAAAAGTAGTTACTTTAATGTCTTTTCAAAATGTGAAATAACATTTTAAAAATTAGCATGTGTAATGGCATAATAAAATAGTAACTGTAACTTGTTCTAAAAAAAAATCAAAAAGTGCAAAGCTGCATCATGGGCTGTTTAGCTATTCCTACCATCCCATCAAACCACAAATTTTAGTGTTATAAGTCATCAATCTTACCACTGAGCCAACTGAGGGAGGGGAGCAATATAAAATTGATTTTAAAAGCAATATCTTTAATATCATTTTCAAATTTGAATTAATTTTCAAAATTAGTTTGCTTAAAACAATTCTAAGATATGAAACTGCTTTTTGGAAACTAGTTTGCTCAATACTTTTAACATCAAATCTTCTATAGAAACTAATTTAATATATTATAAAACATGAAAGTAATTTTAGAAATATACATTAAATTGTTTTATATAGTGCTATAAATCATTAAACCTTTTAGAAATAAATGTTTAATATTATTATAAAACATAAAACTATTGTTTCTGAAACACACTTACCTCCTCTCATGCTATAGTTTTATTCCAACAAAAGGTTCTCTTCTCTGTCCATCTAAGCAACTGTTTAAGAATCCTATGCTGTGTAGTTCAGTTATGAATTGGTGATTGTTATATTATTGCACCATGTTACTAGAACCTTCTAAATTTTTCTTGTTTTAGTTAAGTATTATTGCATCATAATATTTCGTACTGTGTGGAATGTTCTAGGTCTCTGTCACGCTATAAATCTGCTTCCAAAATGCAGTTCAATATAGATAGAGAAATAGGTCTAGACTGAATGATTGGGAGTATAGCCATAAAGGGCATATAGTGCCAATTTTTAAAGTGAAATTATCACAGGTTGTATTGAAATAACAAGGCAGAGAAGAATAATTCATCTTGTCAGTTGTTTTCTAAAGTAATTGAACCAGCCTACATGGACTTTGACAAAAAAAAAGATACAATTATTTAAAGCTCTGAATACAACTGTGATAACCCACAGTGTAACGAACATTTGTATATGCATTTGGCTTGTTTTAATATTTTGTTTTGAAACTAATGGACTGTGTGCTGTATGTTTATTGTTGACATTTATTGCCAACAAATCACAGACACTTACTGTAAAGAATCCGGCCCATATGTATAAATACTCAACATGTCCCATTTTAGGCATATATACTTTAAGGTTAGTTTTATTGTTATCTGTTTTTAAATTTTATTGAAATATTTTTTTTTGGTAAGCAAAATTAAATTACATGTTTGTTTTTTTAATGATTGCATGATTCATTTATATAATCTTGGAGACAAAGTGTCTGATAATAATGTTTATTTAATTTGAGTCATAATACTTTTATTTTTTAAACTCTAAATTATAGGGCTATATTTTTAAGGAAAGGCAAAATGTTGGAAAGGAGTCAAATAACTTTAATTATAAAACTAGCAAGAACCTTTTCAGGGCAATAACTTAACTGCTCCTTCCTCTTCTTGCTAGTTATATACAATTATTTTAGTACTAAGAAAAATTGCCTTTGTACTTGGTTCAATTACAACAAAATCCTCATAAGAGGTGAGTAAAATAACATACTCCAAAATAAAGCTGGCAGAAAAATTACAGTTAGTGCAACACATTTAGGTTGAGTTTAATAATACACACCATAACAAGATGGTGCAGTTTGGGTTCTTTAAGTTTATATTGTTTGAACTTTAAAAATCATTTAAGTCAATGTTTTATCAAACAAAAAGTATTGTTTGTGGTGGCATTAAAAGTTTATAAAACTCTTTGCTAGCTGTGCCAGTCCTTCCCCTGCTATAAAGCACTGAATCACTATAAAGCTTGAAGCAATTTTTAGAAATATTTTTCTTAATATGATTATAAAATATAAAGTGGTGGACACAGCATAGATAGACTATTGTGTAGCTTTGTGCTTAATAACAAATAAAACATTAAGCTGCTTTTGTAAAGTTGTGTTTTTAATATCATGATCAAATTTTGTACAATTTTTAGAAACTAGTATTTTTATTACAGTGTGATGTGAATAACTTATTGAGTTTGTTTTCATGTAACTAGCTTGTAGTTTCATATAATCTGTAACATTCAATTACTGTTACAGTATATTCAAATTTATTTTTTATGATTTTTAGTGTGTTAACCTTAGATAATGTTAAAATTCATAATTTATGTAGATTTCAAATGTATCAGAGCCTTGGGTACATATAGAACCTTCAAGTGGGATTGTACCTGCCAAAGGGGTATACAAGTTACTGGTAAGTTACATTTTACAAAATATCTTTCATGCCAATATAGCCTACTTGTGCCAAAAATACTTCATTAACAAGAAATCTAGTAGAAACCCTTTTTTGGTTTTTACTAGATTCTAACTTCCATATTTTGTAAGAACCCTTGGATATTATGATGATACTACAAACCATGATAAATAATTACATACATTTATCCTTATTCTTTCGTTAGTTTATGAAATACATTTTTGTTTAAATGGCATAGACGTTTGTTTTATATGCATAATTTAAACTAGAATAGGAAACTTGTTTTGTGTAAATTCTGAGTTATGTGTACTATATTGGAAACTTAATTTTATGTATTTTGTATGACAAATGACAGCATCATTAGGTAATTGCTTGTTCACTTCATGTACTAAAATGCACAGTGGTTTAAGTAATTATGTATATCATTACATCTGTAAACTTTATTTGTGATCATATTCTGTACTTAAAATTGAAGTTATTCTAAAGTTTATGGTTCTTGTTGGTGATAATCTGTAGGAATTGTTTCAGCAGGGTTAGTTATCAATCTGTAAATTTATTTTTAACATGTTATTCTTAAAGTTTATAAAGAAGGTTGTAAGTACCAAAATATTTTGCCTGTAAGAATTAGATCAAAAAGATTTATGAATAGTTATAGGTAATCAATAATTTATGGTCTGTATAAGTGTCTTTTTGTATGAGATATATGAGATCCTTTAGTTGTCAAATATTATGTTTTTCATTAGTGATCATTATTAAGAATTGTGTTTCAAAACAGTTTATCCCAACTGTATTTTTTTAAGTGTCCTCTTCATTGTATTACAATGATCTGTTCTCAGTTTATACATGTTTCTTGTTGGAGCCTACAATATGATTTATATCAGAATATTTAGTTGTCAAATAGTAGCCTGGTGTTCCTCATTTATAATTATTTGTAAAATTTGTATCAAACATTTCAGGTTCTTAATGTTTCATGTTGTTGTTCTGTAAGGGTTATATGAAATGTTTTAGGTAATCAAGTAGTTTGTGTTTCTTTTTTGAGTGTGAGGGTCTTCTGTATGAGTTTTCTTAGTTGTTTTTTTTGTTGTAAAATAATATATTTTCCTTATTGGTGAGAATGTGTAAGTATTGTATCAAACATTTGTCATGTTTCTTATTTTATCAAAATATTTAGTTATCAAATAATATGATGTATCTCTTGTTGGTGATGATCTGGTAGAATTATATCAAATTTTGTTATCAAGTTTTACATGTTTGTTGTTGAGGCAATCAAATAGTTACTGTCTCTTATTGATGATTTTTTTCTAATAATCATATCAAAAGGTTTGTTTATCAAATTAAACATTTTTCATTGAATTGCTCTTTGGTTTATGTCACATCAAAATATTTAGTAGTCAAACAATGTGTGTTTCTTGTTAGTCTGTAAGAAGTATGTCAAACTTTAGCTCTAAAGTTTGATATTTTAGTTGCAGATATTCTGTAAGGGTTGTATAAAGATTGTATGTAATAAAATACTTTGTATGTTTTATTGGTGCTGTTCTGTGCTAAGACACTTGGTTACAAAACTGTACATATTTCTTGTTAGGTTTGGTGTAAAAACTATATTATATGGTATTATGGTATTCCTTGTTTAGAGTAATAAAAATGCATGGTTAAACCACTTCCACTTAACAAGATCTTTGAAGAGTTCGTTAGGGGGAATGCTAGTGTTAGAAAATGTGCAGAAGAGAAGAAACAAACAAGTTTAACAAACACAACTAAGTACTTTTTATTTCACATTCCAAAAAGTCAAAAACCAACTAAAATAAAACTAATCAAGTGAATGATGAAATTTTGATATGACAATGCATGGTCCACATGAAAACACAGCAAACTAACAAAATTACTCTCACAGT
This sequence comes from Limulus polyphemus, assembly GCF_000517525.1. Lineage (NCBI taxonomy): Eukaryota > Metazoa > Arthropoda > Merostomata > Xiphosura > Limulidae > Limulus > Limulus polyphemus. The sequence goes on from NW_013666821.1 coordinate 176,791, forward strand.
TTCCAGTCTGTTTAATATAGCTGATCAATCATGAGCTGGAAAGCAAGAATATAGAGGTGTCTCTGCTCCATGTGATATTCAGAAGACAGTCCTACATCATATACAAGGTGTTGTAGAACACAATACAACTAGTACATGAGAGCTTCTTTGACTGGATCCTGCTACAGAAGCAATACTTAAGATTGAACTAGCACAAAACCTCAACCAGATATAGTATTCCAAATTAAAATCTTAGAAAAATTGTTTAAAAATTTAAATATAAAAATTATCTATTTGAAAGTGAGATGTGTGGTATTTCAATATTGCAGTATTTAACTAATTAATATGCAATGCTGTAGTCCAATTTACAATACCAGCATTATAATCTTTAAACAAAATTATTCTATGTCATAATGAAAATACTAGCTAGTAATATTGCTCTTGTGATTAAAGTCAATTTTTAAAGAAAATATCTTTTATTTAGGTGTATATGTAAAGAATGTACAATAAAAATTGAAAATACATTGCTGCTTCAATCCTGGAAATTAAATAAGTTTTCCTTTGCATATAGAAGTTGAAATTAGTCTGCAGGTATGCTTATATTTCTCTTTGTTTCTTATTAAAACATATCTGATATTCTTGTGTCTATGCTTATTGTTCTTTAGATATTTGGTGTGAGTCATGTATAATAAATACTTTTTTTCAGATAATTAAGAGTATCTTTTTATATAACTAATTGATGTTAGATTTGGTGGATGTCATTTTACTTATTTAAGTCCTTCCTTTAAAGGTTTCCATGAACCCTACGTGTGCATGCAAATCCTTTAATGTTACTGTTACCGTGAGTGTTAAAGAGGGGCATGATGTAATGTTCAGGTTAACAGGAGTAGCAGTAGAACCAGAAGTAGAGCTTGATGAGGTAGATGATTTTATTATGTTGAATTATTAACTCTAAATATAATGTGAAAAGTACTGACATCTTTTAAATAAAATAAAGTCAACAGATATTCTGCATTAGCAGATGTTAAATATGCATTCCTTATCATTTCTCTTTAAAACAAATAGTTTTAGGATTAAAATCTTAAACAATTATGTAGTTAAGTAAAATAGTTGTCCACAGAAGTGTGTATGTGTGCATTTTATATGGAATTGCCAGAATTTTATATCAATTTATAAGTTATTAAAGTCTAATACACAAGATTCTAGAAAAGAATCTCACCAATAGAGTATTAATTAAAGAGTCAATAATATATTAATACCTAACATCTGTAAAAGATATTGAATCATGTGCTTGGGCAAATTGTGGATGAGAATCTTTGTACCTTATAGTTCTGTTAGAAACTGCATATATATATATATAATTTTCAGCCATATTTCTTGCGGTTAATTACCTCAATCTCTCTAGAATATATTATGAAGAAGAAATACAGAGAAATGAGTGTTGACAGCTTTTAATAGAAGGATATTATACATTTTAAAAATTTATGTATAAGTAATGCCTACATAATCAATGCTGATCTGATGTCTTTGCAGTAAACTACAGGGGAAGAGATTTTACGTAGCTGTAGGCTATAGCATACCATTCTCAAAAGCAATCAATTTTCAGTGGCATCACATTACCTACAAATTGCCAACTGATGTAAAAATTTAGCTCTGATACATTCTGTTCTGCTGCAAACTTATATTAGTTGTGATTATTACATGACTTGTTGATTTGAATATAATGTACTCAAACGGTTTTATTTCTTATCTACAATTTGTTTTTTTATAAAATGTAATTTTGGAACAATCTAAATCTTTTTGAGATCATGTGTAAAATCGAGCCTGAGGTATTACTTTTTGTAGCATGACTGGTCAAGGATTTTTATGGTTTTCTTGGATAGTTGCTTGATCTTGTGTATGGGAGATATCTTTGGTTTTGTTCTGTGAAACAGATACATTCATATTCCATTGTCTGTTTTCTGAATGTTCAGCTACAGAGAGAAAAGATGCTTTGTGAATACAGTTTTAATGTTTTAAAACCAGGTTAATTCTGACACTTGTGGAGAGCAGGGATGTTCCTATCCTGAAGGAGTTAAAAACTTCATAAGCATTATGATTGTGCATTATTTTTACTTCACCTTTAAGTGCAATTTGTTTTACTTTTCAACTCAACATATTACAGTGAGATAGTCCTTTCCACTTGTAATATCAGTTGTTCTTCTATTTTCTTCAACAAATATTGTTTCATTTTCTTGACTTAAACCTCAACACTATGTCTTATCTCCTTCACTATACTTGCAATATTTCACTCCAACTTTTCTTTAAGTACTTCAATTCATGAAACTCTTTGTTTTGGTGAAGATTGTGTGATTGCAAAAAGATTTATCCTTGAATTACCACATGGGCAATGGAACAGAAGATCAAATATTTCATTCCTAGAAGCAGTTTTATTTGTCCAGTATGATTGTAAATATTTGGAACAAATTGCTAATTAAAGTGGTAGGTACTGCAAATGTACAGGAGTTTAAGATAAAGTTTGATGAATATTTGGAGGATCATGACTAGAATTTGTAGTTAGCTATGTGTTTGTTGAGGGAGGTTGGAAATGAGAACATCTTTTGAAGGCCAAAAGGCCTCTTGATGTTCCATAATTTATATAGGTAAAGTTCATTCTCCCCCAAAGTCTCAAGTTCTTTAAATAATATAGATATGTATTTTAAAATAGTTTTTATTATCATCAAAAAATAGATGAACTAGAATTAGATACAAGCTCACTGTTGAATTTTATTTGCCAGGTGTTTTATAAACTAATCACATAAGTGCAATAAACGATATATTATTTTCTTCAAATAAGCAAAATCCTAACTCTACAAAGAGATTAAATTGTCATACTATATAGTAGTTAAACAATTATGTAGATAAACATGCTTATTAAAAGTTTTTGATAGAAGAATTTTTAGAACTGTGCTCATATTTGTTTCTGAAATTTGAATTCAAAATTTATTTCTCTTCTAAACAATGACTTGTGTTAATTATGGGAATAAGTATTTGATACATTATGTAATCATTACACTAGGTAAAGTTGTTGGATTTGATGGTGTGTTTAAAATTTCTGATATATAAAATTGCAGTAGATACATTATAGGAACTGGAACCTAGGAAAGTGTAGAAGATTACTCTTTATTCTTCAGTTTTTATAATAAATGGCTATTTGTTGTTGGTAAAAAAGAACAAAATATCTACAATATGAATGCAGAAACTACTTGACTAATTAGTCACAGCATATTAAACAAAATAATTGTCTTTCAACCTGTACATTATGCCTATGTGAAGATCTTTCTTAATCTGTTATAATCTCTAAGTATTTATTTTTTCTACTATTACAGGACAAAATTGATTATGGCACCATAACCTGTGGATCTACATCTCATAAACCATTCATAATCAGGAATAAGGTTTGTACATTCATGTATATATAAATATGCATATATATATATATATGTATGTATATGTGTATATATTATGTTTATTTTTTCAGTGTAATACAGTTAGTGTGTGATACTTCTGTATAAAGAACTTTTTAAAAGCAAATTGATAGTCTTGATTGGATATCATACATGCAATCAAATATTACAACACAACTGGAGATATTTGAAAACGTATTTTTTTAATTGGCTGAAATACCAGCTACTAACAAGAATTGAGATTGTTTTAGAATAGCTCTTTTAACTATAATTTGTCTTTTGTATGCAGTTGTTGACAAGACTTGTCAAGAGTTCATCAGACAAAACTTGATGAATGAAACTCAGCTAAATTGCTATTTATATATATATTATGTTTGAGACATTCAAGTGTGCAATATGTATATATATATATATATAACTAAAGATGGCAAAGTATCGTTATGTCATAATTATATATCATGAAACATATAACAGAAATAATACCTTATCAACTTCACTGTTATACATTATACAAGTTATTTTCTCTTGACATATTTTTAACAGATTTTTTATGATTTTGAAGTAGAAAAATAAAGAGTGTTATGAGCAGAATAATATTTATTTTTATTATACCTCTTTCTCCACAGGCTTCTGTGAAAGCACTTGTTTTGTTTGACTTATCAAATTGTCCTGAATTTAGCATAAATATAGACATTGATGATCAGAAGACTGACATGATGTCTCAGACTACTCAAATCACATTAGAAGGAGGTCAAGAAGTCAAACTTTTGCTATGTTATAAATCAGTCCAGGTATGTAATATTGGCAAACTAAAAACAGATAAGCTTTAAAAGCTTAGAATATAAGAAATACTAATTTCAGTAAGTGAAAAATAAATCATGCACAATTGTTTCCTCTGACACTTATCATACTCTTCTGCTGAGAGTGTTTAAGAAACTACATATTCATATAAAATAAACTGTTTAAAACCTGAGAATGTTAGTCATTTTCAGAACTCAGTATGTCTTGACAGAATTGTATATGTTTGGTAATTAGATTCCTTATATTTAAGTAGATTCTGAAAACATTATTTGAACTGAATTGATAATCATGAATTATACACATATTTTTGTTACTAATTGCTTCTGTTAATAGTGTATAGAAGCATTGCAAAGTGGAGTTTCTCTTAATTTTCATTCAGCTTATATCCCTTCTCTTATTTTCATTCAGCTTATATACTTCTTTGGCCCGGCATGGCCATGTGGTTAGAGCACTCAACTTGCAATTTGCAGGTCATGGTTTCAAATCCCCATCCCACCAAACATGCTCACCCTTCCAGCTGTGGGGGCATTCTAGTGTGTTGGTCAATCCCACTTTTCATTGGTAAAAGAGTAATCCAAGAGTTGGTGGTGGGTGTTGATGACTAGCTGCCTTCTCTCTAGTCTTACACTGCTAAATTAAGGAAGGCTAGCACAGATAGTCCTCATGTAGCTTTGCACAAAATAAAAAAAAATACAAATAATTATATCCTTCTTTAAAAGATTCACTGACTTATTCACAACAACCTACAAATTGTAAAATATCTCATCAACAGACTGTGTATTTTAAAATATTAACAGAATAAACCCATTGTATATGATAAGCTGTTATCCTGAGGTCACCTTTCATAAAACAACAAAAAATAACTATAACTATATATATATACATAAAGAGAAAAAAGAGTAAATATTGATCTTTTTCCCATTTGTGATAATGTATGTCATTGTCATTAAGTTTCTAAAACCAATGATCTCAAAGTTTTGATGCATTAAAATGTCAGTATTCTTGAATCATGGAGATGACACATACCTAATCAATATGAAAAACTGGTGTTGGCAGTGATGGGAAGAAATATGTGCTAAATAACCCATATGGAAAGTGGGTATACAAAATTTACCTTCCTAAATAATGTTTTCATCACTGAACTGTGGAAAAACTTACTTCATAATCACCATACTAAAGACAAATGGATGTACCATTATTCACAACACGACTAAATTAAAACAATCAAACACCTTGAAGTGTCAAGCCTGCCAATGTAAGAATAAGCACAGTAGATAGAGTATTTGTTGTTTATATGTGCATTTTTTTTAGCGAACATTATTTGTCATTGGCCATTATTTCAGATTTAATTGATTTCTGTGAGTTTCAGGAGACAAACAAGCACTCATCAGTAAACTTCACATGTCAAGGAAGTGTGACATGGGTTGGCAAAGAAATTAAAAACAGAATTATGCACAGCTTTAAAGAATATTCTTACATGTTTGTTCAATGCTTATATTTGAATTATAATAAAATTTATTTCTGACATTATTGTGTAAAGTGTGCATCTGTTTTTGGTAGGCTTAATAATCAAATGCATATTTTTTTAATGTTGTTATTTACAAATTCCAACTGCTAAAATGTAAGAAAAGCAGTTTGGAGAAAATTACCCTAACTAAAACTTTTCACCTTGCTATACATGGCAGGTCATCCTCATTTTTTTAGCCTTGTCCACTTTTCTCTGCTTCCACCCTTGATATAATCTTGACACAACTTCAACAATATAATCTTGATACAAAAAGTTATGAAAAAGAACAAGAAAGAAAAACTAATTTTGAAAATTAATTACAAAAATCTGTTTAATAATGCAACACATAAAAACTGTCTGATTAAATATAGTACATAATACTTTTGACCAAGTTTCAAACAATATCCAACTATCCCTCTATTCTCAACCATCTGTTTATCAGTATTGTTTCCTCTGCTTTTATACTTTATTTTGCTAGCAGACAACAAGATTACAAATCAATTTATTTAAATACAGCCACATGATTGTAGCTATCATGACAAAAACCTCAGAGCCACTCACTATCTGTTTTGTATCACTGTAAAAATAGTATCACTCAAACTCTAATGGGTTGTGAACCAGCATTATGCATAAACAAACTCAAGAAATTGTTAAGCTAAATGATAGAGAAAAAGGTAAGTATGAACACAATAATTATTAATAACAAATTATACCACCTCATATTTCTTTGAGAGATTTTTATTTAGTAGTGGAATGAATTAGATCGGAAGTAAAAATTTAATATTAAGATTTATAAATTACATTTTTGAAAACTTTGTTGAAATCATTTTCTAGGTTGTATGCAAACAAACGTGATGAAGAATGCAAGTTCAATAATTTTTTTGCTCATTCAAAAATACTTGAATATATAGAAAACACTATAAAGAAATAAATATAATATATTCAAGCCTTTAACACTGCTAGTTTTTATACTTGTTTTTCTCAAGTGTATTTTTCCCTTTTTTGTAAATAAAAAGGATGCAAAATGGAAGGAAACAGTAAAGAAAAGTAAGTCAGAAATCTGATATAATCAGGATAAATAAGCAAAACAAAAACATAAATTGACCAAAAAAATATTTTGGGTAAAGTGACTTGAAAAAAGAAAGACTAGGTCTCTTAACAACTTTAAATGTTTTTCTTGCTTTATTTGTATATTTTAGTTCTCTTTATATTTAAAGTTTTTTAGTAGTGGTTCCCAATGCTCCAAAACACTATTTGTCCATGTTGAGTTTTCATTTGTTTGTAACATACCAAATAGCTTAGTGGCTTAATGTTTTAAATTTCCTTCCACCAGGATTTCCTTTTTTGTTTTAACTTTTTTAAGACATGTGGGTTTTGTACTTTTAATGCCTAATGTATTGAAGAGTTTTTAAATCTTTTTTTATGATTTTTTTGGTAAAGACAACATAATTATCCTTATTGTACCTTACATCTGTTTCAACTAGAGATAGGATAAAAACCTAATCAGGTCAGATAATGCATTATTCAATAAAATACGATCCAGTTGGATATTAATTTGTGATGAATTGGATAATCAGATAGAATTTCCATCAATATATTATCTCCCAATATTATGATACTACATGTAAATTTGTCGTACATAAAAGATATTGTGTCATCTAGCCCACATAGTATCATTCTCTCTCTTATTAAAAAGTGGAAGCCCCGTTAATTGTAATATAGATAGTGTTTATTTAGTTTAAATAAATATCATACCAACCCATTGTGTTGGCATTGTATGCCACAGATGGTCAAAAATAGAAAGAGTACCAGCAAGTGGAATCTAAACAATTTTCTCATTGAAGGATCAGAGGTGTAAAGCACTGTCTAATGCTTCCATGTGCTGCATTCCTTAAAGGACCTATAATGGCTGCTCACTCATGTGGTAATGTAAATTACCATGTACATCCTTATTAAAGTTTTAAAAAACATTGATGAAGTAACTAGTTTATTACTATACTGTAATGAAGTACTAACTCATGCCTGCAGTAAATTTTCTTTATGTTTGCTTACACCTACTATCTGATCCAAAAATAACTTAATCCAATTGGATGTCAGAAACCAGATATCAAAAATCTTATTACAACTACTATTTGTCCCATCCCTACTTTCAACCCTTAAACTATTAATCCAGAAGAAGAAGACTATGCAACCTTATCATTCTGCAAAGCCTAAAATCATGTTTGTTCCTTTTTTTTTTGTTCTCTTATGTTCTTTTAATTTCTTTTTGAGAGCCTTATATCATAATTTGGTTTTAATTACCCAAAATATATTTTTTGCCAACTTGTGTTTTTGAGTCCTAGACAAACTGGTATCGAAAGTGTAAACTGTTTCTACTCACTTGTGAGTTTCTCCTTTTTTTTCTAATTGTGTTAGTTTCTGCACTAATAGATAACTTCTGAAAATGTAATTTTGGTAATTTCTTAAACTATGAACATTTTATGGCAAAATATATGGGTTAATTTCTTGTGCATAAGTAACATAAAAAATATTGTTTGAGATAAATACTAAGCATAATAAAACTAATGTCACTATCATTTGGGTTTTATTAAGTTTTTAGTATGAATAAATTTTGACAAAATTGTTTTAGTTAAATTTTGGAATTTTTTATTAGCTTGAAAATATTTTGATTTAATTCCTTATCTAAGAAACATATCAGATGGATATTTCAAGATAAATCAATAATTTTTTGAATATGAAACAATTTTGAAGAAACATTTTGTGTAACTTCCTACTTGAATATGTGTAAATGCTAAGAAAATTTTGTGGATTTAGTATGTTATGAATGAATTTTATCTGCTAAATGTTTGTGCTTATTTCTTATATATATATACTCTTGCATATCATTTGTACATTTTTCCATAGGTTTCTTTGCTCAACTGTTACATACCTTTTTATGTCAACTTGGGTTCTTCAGATAAACCAGATCTGTTTAGCTGTAAACAACAGAAACATGGCATACTGGTGACAGGTGTAGTCATAAGAAAATTAGTTAACATTGAACCTTCTCAACTTAACTTCAACTTATCACTAGTAGATAGTGATTTGATGACAGAAAACGTAAAAGTTAGTTTTGTTAATTGTTTTGATAAATTATAACAATATTCTGAATATTTCTATTAATACTAGGTATTAACAAGGTATCTTTGAGTAATAATACTATAAGTACTTTAAGTGATATGCTACATTGTTTGCCCCTGAAGAAGAAAGGTCCACTTTTCAAAAGTGCTTGGATATAGGGTTTTTATTCATTTCTATAAAATGTCTAAATATTATATATATAAAATGTATGCTTTAAATTGCAGAACCATTTTCTAATTTTGAATCCACACATGTATAAAATAGCAGAGCATTCATGTGTATAGCATTATATTTAGGATATTATACATTGATAAAACTATTTTTATTTACTTAGTCTGATAGCAGCTATTCTGATATATATATTAAATTGAGATAGATTTTATAGATCTGACAGATATTTTTAGGGTAAATAATTTTTGATACATGTATAATTTCTGAAAGAATTGTTGTTGTTTTTTCAATTTGTCACATTTCAAGGAATTTTGATAGTTCTAGAGTAATTCCTTAAATATATGTAAGTTCTAGAAAATTTTCTAAGTTTGAATTATTTCTGCTAAACGTCTATATTGCTTGTATCTTAATAAATGTATTCCAATTACTTAGTCTAATAGCAGCACATGCAGCAGTATTAAGTTAAACCTTCAGTCCCTTTTTTTTACAAAGTTTGTGTACGTGTTAATTACTTAACTATTAAAGTAATTATTCTGTTTCAGGAATCCAGTGAAAGAAAATTGTAAAATACTAGTATGTGTGTGTGATATGAATAATCACAAATACACAGTATGTTTTTCCTACTTTCTCAATTTTAAATGTTTTAATTTTCCAAAGAAAGCAGGCCTGCAAAACTAAATGTATTATTTTTAACATAGCAGAATGTTGCACTTGCAGCATAAAAAAGAATGATAGAGTGAATGCCTTTGGAGAACCAAAGTTATGTCTTTTATTTTAAATACTTCCTATATATAGTTGTCATATATTTCCAGGAATTGGACATACCCTTACATTCTTAAACATTTAAAATTGGTGAATAGTATAATAGGAATGTGTATCATAAGCTAATATTCAAATCAAATAGGTTTATATCTGAAATACTAAAAGCCTTTCCTTGTGAATTAAGGTTCTGAATGTCCTTGATAAAATATAGAGCTTGCATTAACTTACCCATAAAACTCCCATCTCCCAATTTCAATGTGACTTATTGCACTTTCATCAGGAAAAAGTAATATCTAAGCTCTGCTTTCCTGCCATAATTCAGGATTTCTTTTGATAGTCATTTTGTTAACTTTATTAAATTATGATTCTGATACAATATCTTACCTCCTCTCACAAAGAGTTTTTCTGAACTTATATTGCCTTCTATATTTGCAAAGTTTTGCTCCCCACTAACACGCTATCATGTAAGTGATCATGCAGCAACCCTCCACCAATAGCCGTGTGACACAATTTTTATTGTCACTAGCACCCTCTTTTCCATATAGCCAGTAATCACTTCTGTATATATATAGACTGCAATCCTGTGATTAAGGCATGGCTTTATGCCAGTTGGCAGTTTATTTGAGGTGAACAAATTCATAACAAGCTTTTCCAAATCAAACCAAATCATTGGCCATCTAGTTTCTGTAATGATTGAAGGGAGGAAATTATGTTGTCTCGGCTGTGCATTGGCCACAGTTTTTTAACTCAAAGTTTTCTTTCATGTCATTACAATTGCAAACTGTGGCACCCTATTAGACATGTTTTTTTCTTGGGGTTTACCTCTAACATTGGACAGTGTCATTGGCAGTAGTAACATTCCCAAGGTTGATCGTGTTTTAGCTTTTTATGGGCAATTGGCCTTTTTCATTCTATTTAAGTTTTTAAGCTAATTTTTGGGTTTTAACTTTGTTTATCTTTTAACTTGTTTTCTGTTTACTTTTTATACAGTAGTATTTTACTTTTTGCTTTTATATTGGTTGTTTGATACAGATAGCCCTGTTGCTTTATGCCAATATACATCACACAACCAACCAACCAATTCTTGACTGGCAGTCTTACTGTTTTATGATAATTGCTTAACAAATTATTCCATTGCTGGGTACAGAATTGCCTTATCTGCCTCCTTCAGCTGCCATAAAAACCACCAATCTCTTTTGGCTTTGTTGTCCAAAGATGTTTTACAAGCCTTTGTCTCCAACAACCTTGGGCTCCTAGACATTTGCCTTAATTAGTAATTTCATTTAGTCTTGTATTTCTTGGCTTATCTCATTATGAAGCCTTAGCAGATTGGTTGTTCTGTCATCTTTTCCTCAAATCATATTTTTTCTTTTATTATTTGTATCAGACAGACAACATTCTGGTATCTTTGCTCTTAATGCTTTACATACTTTACTATATGAGAAATGTTTTGTATCATATTCATACCCAGCTCAAGTCCTCTTACATAAAGTTTTGGATGTGAGTGAAGTTAATCACTAATTATGCCCTGATTGATCCCAATTCTTGTTTGCAAGAACTTTTTTATGTTCTTTAAGGGTTATATATTGCTATTTTGCATGTAATGAAACTATTAGAGGGTCTTGGAAAAGGTTTTTTATACCTTATGATGAATCACACTTTTTGGATCTTGATCCAGCTATGTTAACAAATTGGCTTCTGCATTTGATCTTTCTTGTTTACTGTCATGTTCTCAAACACCTTAAAATTTAGTTTCAAGTTAAATTTACTGTCATGTTCTCAAACACCTTAAAATTGAGTTTCAAGTTAAATTTACCGGATTTGCCATTTGGTTATGTATTTGGCATCCCAATTGTAGTACCATTTAGAGGATATTTTTCAGGTTGGCAAATATATGAACCCATATACGCTTATAAAATTTTATTTGCATCACATTGCTGCCTTTTCAGGTTTGGTATTGTACTGCTTCCAGTTGTGATTCTTCAAGCCATATGAAATTCCTAGTAACTGAGTTCTTGTCTATTACTTATTTAATCATGACTAAGGTCCACACCTAGATTTTGTATGGTAACCCATATATATACTGCCCAATGCCACTTTTAAAAATCAAAAGGGCATTGGGATTGAAGAGACATTTGATTTTAAAAAATCTCCTTTATAATATGAGGCTCCATGTATGAATGGATTTGTTCAGTTGAGACTCTCACATGTTATGATTGTCCTAACAAAAATTTCACCCTCTGCACTAGTACCTACTGACTAGGTCAGTTTCTGGATTTGGCTGGTCTGTCTAGATGAGGATGAAAAGGGCTTTAGCCACAGGAACATGTCTAGTAATTGATTACTACTATCTCCTCCTCTGAGAACTGAGAATCACCTCCATTGGCACATACATGCCAGCTGACACCACGTCTCTCTATATATTATTTTAAGGGTATCTAGAGTGATGATGCATCTTGTTGAGAAGATGCTTCTTTGAGTGTCCTTAGTTTGGATTACTCTCTTACGAGGCTTATCTATTCCATTTAGTTCTCCCATGTTTCCATTCAGTTGACTTTTAATATGGTTCTGGATTCTTCTCAAACTCTTCTTGATCATATCTTTCTCTTGTGACTTATGACTCTCTAATTCCCTTCTCCATCTCAGTGTGAGTATTCTGGTTTTTAGTATTTCAGGAGTAGGTTTACCTGGTTTGAATTTTACATTTCTAGAATTAAAATGATTTTCAAACAGATACTTCTGAAATGCATCCCTCAACTGAGATTTATGTTTTTTTCCATAATGACTGTAACTAAGAATCAGCAGGAGAAAAGCTTATGTACTTTCTCATGGAAGATGGGAAAGTTGAAAATTGTGAGTAAGTTGAATCATGCCCTGTATTGTGTCAAGGACATATAGAACTTTAAATCTCATGATTGTTGACAGGATGAGAGCAAACTAAAAAAATATAGGCTTTATTATTTCAGAAGTACCTGTTTAAAATTCATTTGAATTCGGAAAATGTTAAATATAATGAAATAATAGTATATTGGTGACTATATCATAGTCTGAAATTCATAAAAATAGCACATATTCTACACTAGCACATACTGGTGACAAGTTGTTACAATGGGCTTTTGAAGTGGAAGATTGAAAACATTCAAACAAACTCAAACTTCACTTTGAAAACTCTTTCCACATATCAGCACTCTGTGTGGTCTACATCAGAAGGAATTCTAGAAACAGATGGTCAACTCACCCTACAAGTTACTTATACTCCTGGTAAGTGTGTTTCCTATTTACATGACCCCGAATAAGAATATATTGTAAGCATGACATAATTGTAATTAAGCTCGATATTTAGTGATGTAACGAATTTAATATTATATTTTAGCCAATGAAATGCTAATATCACAATATTTTTATACATTTTGCTTACTGTTGGTTAAAACTTTTTTACACAATCGAGAAGGTGTGATTTTTGCATTATGATCTGTTAGCTTTTTTTAAACAATAATCACAAAAAAGGAGTTTAGAATCTACTAATAACTCTTAAGTAATGTTTTATTTTAAAGCTATAGTTTTTAATGCTAAAAATAAGGTAAAAATCATCTTTTTTTTGAAATTTGTAGTGTACAAATTAAGAGGAATGTGAAAACAAATATTAATTTGAAACTTGTAGTGGAGAAATTAAGAGCAATGCAAAAACAAACACCTGCAAACTAACATGATTTTTATCATTAATATTCATTCTTCTTCTTGATAATTCTTGTATGTGTATGGTAATCTTTTATTCTTTCTTATTTCTGGGCTTGAAATTGAGCCGAAGACCTCTCACACAGCATGAGAGTGCTCAACTACTTGAGCTAAAGAGTTAATCCATTAGCATTGTATAATAAGACACTTTTTTAACAACTCAAACTTCACATTCTTTCCTTCTCACAAGAAGGCCCACTTTCTGGTCTTATCTCAGGGTTCTGAAATGATCACTGAGAAGTCACAGACACTTACTATAGAATAATTCTTAGTCCAACACCCATATTATTCAACCTACTTACTAAATACTACTGTTATATATAATATTAAGAAGAATTACTATATTATTTTGACAATTGGCAAGCCACAATCAGGATATACAGCAATAAATGGAGATAGAAGAAAACGCAAATGACAGCAGAAATAAGTAAACCTATATACGCACAGCTGTAGTAGTAACAAAAATAGTGTAGAGATTACAATTATTCCATAAAACCATATCAAGTGATTTTGCTTAATGGATAGATAGAGGATCTCATCTTGGGTTAAAAGACAGTGAACTATGAGTATTTGTTAAACAAGAACTAGAAAGAGAAGAGTGTAGACAGAGAAGAGAGAAAGAAAGACTGAAAGAAGAAAAGGAGAGAGAAGAAAACTAGAGAAAGGAAATACTGGAAATAGAGAGAGAAAGAATAAGAGAACAAACTGAAAAAGAAGCCAAGTGTAACAATAGTTTTGAGGGACTTGCAGAACTACTAATACGTAAACAGTTTGTGATCACGTGCTCAACTGACATGTCACTGCTCCTAAAGGAGAGAGCACTAAATGACTTGGATGAGATGATCAAGCTGACAGAACAGTATATGGGCGAGTTCAAGAATATCCAGTTAAAGTTGAAACTGGTGGTGGCTGACCAGAAGCAGGAGTCCACCAAATATAATAAAAGGTTCACAAACAAATGGGAGAAGAGATGTCATGTTTGTTGCATAATGGGACACATTGCAATAGAATGCAAATCCATCATCAACAAACAACAACAGGTATCTCAACATAAAGCAGCTGGAGCTATTTACAAAGACAGTGCTGGTGAGAAACAAGAAAAGAGTGACTGGCACTATGGATGCTCCTGCCAGAAGAAAGAGAATCAAGATTACACGTCAGATTCGATACAAGAAAGCATGATTGACCAGTGCATGACTAATGGTCGGCTCAAGTTAGCAAATGGATCATCAGTACCAGTAGTGATCAGAGCATGTTACAGATATCGAGAGGTGCCAACAAATCATAATATGCCAATATGTGAAGCTGTGTTGGGGACAAAAAAGTGAAGGTTCTATGACACACCAGGTGCAGTAGTGCAGCAGTAAGAACCAGTCTAGTATCAGATGACAGGTAAGGTACGCCTGTGTGTACTAATTGATGGGACAGTGTGGAAGTTTCCCATGGCAAAAAAAAGTATTACATATGAGACCTTGAGGCCATGTGTATCAAGGAACCAATACACAACTTGATGATAGGAAGCATACCATGTAGTAGAAATTTGGAGGAACTAGACAAAAAGAAGATTCATGAAGCATCTGCTGTCATCACCAAAGCTGAAGAAAAGAGGAGCAAACATCAAGTCCCTGCAAGTGTCAAAAAGTGAAATACCGAATGTAGGTTCATGGGAACTGAAGGAAGTGCAGAAGAAAGACACTTCGTTGCAGAAACTTTGGGACAGTGCCCCAAGAGGAATTCAAGCAAAAGACAAAGAGAGAAAAGACTTACAAAACAGAGGACTGAAAAATAGTATTGAACCAGACCTGTCAAAACAGTTTTACTGGGGAAACCAAACCCAAAGACAGTCAGAAACACTTTTATAACAAGAAGGCCAAGGATCGACATTTCAAGGTTGGACAGCAAGTTTTTAGTTCTGCTGCCCACAAACCACAACAAACTCACCCTGCAATGGAAAGGCCCTTTTGAAGTACAGGAAGTACTCAACATAATGGACTACTAGGTTAATATGAATGGGAAGACCAGGATCTATCATGCCAATCTATTGAAGAAATATTTTGGGAGAGAAAAAGACCTAATGGGTGCAGCTATTGAAACAGAGATGGATGTTGCAGGTGTGGCTATCAGAGAGGCAGAACCAAAAAGAAATGACTTTGTCTTAGAAGATGAGGACCTACTAGACCTAAGACCACAAGGTGAAGATGAGACATACAAAGATGTCAACATCAGCGAAGAACTGAGTGGCAAGCAGAAAAAAGCATTACAAGACCTACTGTGCCAGTACGCAGATATCTTCACGTATAAACCAGGAAAGACATACCTTGTGTAACACAAAATCGAGACCACAACCAGTGATCCAGTCAAAGTGAAGCCCTATCAGATGCTTTATGTAATGAGAGACCTGATAAAACAGGAAGTTGAAACAATGTTGGAAGCTGAAATCATTGAACCCTCAAATTCAGCCGAATGTTCACCAGTTGTAATTGTGAAGAAGAGGGATGGATCAAACCATTTCTGCATAGATTTCTGGAAGCTGAATCTTGTGCTGAAGTTCAACTCCGAACCTATGGCCAACCCAGAGACCATCATGGCAAAACTAGATGGGGCCAGGTTCTTTTCAAAGATCGACCTCAGTAAAGTTTATTAGCAAATCCCAAAGGAGAAGGGATATAAAGAGAAGACAGCATTTTTGACACCAGATGGGTGTTACCAATTTAAGCAGATGCCATTTGGGTTAGTCAACTCAGCAGCAACATTCAACTGCATGATGAGAAGGATGTGGCACAACACCACCAACATCGAGCACTGTGTGGATGACATTCTGACACACATTGCAAGATGGGAAGACCACTTGAAGAGACTTAAAGAACTGTTACGGCAAGTGAGGGCAGTAGATTTCACCATCAAACCATCAAAGTACTACATCAGATATTCTGTGCTGAAGTTTATTGGATATAATGTGGTGGACTGACAGATAGCCTTGGAAAAGGAAATGATAATCCACATACAAGATACACTAGCTCCGATGTCCAAGAAGCAAGTCAAATCCTTATTTGGGTAAGTGGGGTACTAAAGGAAATTCATCCCAAATTATACTGAAATTACTGCACCATTGGCTGAGTTGACCAAGAAAAGGTTAAGTGGGAACAACTACACCAGATGGCATTCAAGAAATTAAAGAACATGTTGAGAATTTTGCTGATTCTTAGAATGCCAGACTTCAACAAACCATTCATTGTCCTGGCTGATGCCTCAGACATTGGAATTGGGGCAGTAGTCTTACAAGAACATGAAGATGGACTGCTTCTGGTAACATATATATAAGTAAAAAGCTGTTAAATGTGAGAAAAACTACTGATTGAATGAGAGTGTCTGGCCATCATACTTGCTATTCGGAATTTCCAGAACTATCTATACGGGAGGAGTTCATCAGTCAGACAGACCATCAACCACTTGCATACATTCAGAGGTGCAGGATCGACAGTGAAAGGATCATGAGGTTAGCATTGTACCTTCAAAACTACAGGTTCCACATTGAAGCTATCAAAGGGACTGCAAATGTTGGAGCAGACTTTGTGAATAAATTAAAAGAACAGCCTTTGTATAATAAAAAAAATATTCTAAATACTTCTCTTGAAGAGGGGCTTATGTTATGATATAAAAGACTGTTTAGTGTAGGTATTATTAATATATCTATTTTGTAAGTGAATATTTCCTGATTTTTTAGTTTTTTTTCATAACAAGAGAATTAAAAGCAATTATTTTAAAGTAAATGTTATGACAAGTTTAGTTATGTAACTCAGTAAGAATCATACGTTGTGTTTGTAATTCATTGATATTGAGGCTATGGACCATTGCATGAAATTTATTGATGTTGAGGATATAGAGATTTCTAGAAGGCGAGCAGACGATTAAGATATATATATATATATATAAATTGTGTGAGATGAGTGAGAACAGCAGACAGTCAGAGTAGATGAGAAAGTAAACTCACGGGAAGTAGAAGTTCAGCCAAGAAAGTTAAATGTAAAATTAACTGCCATGGGAGTGAAAAGC
This sequence comes from Limulus polyphemus, assembly GCF_000517525.1. Taxonomy (NCBI): domain Eukaryota; kingdom Metazoa; phylum Arthropoda; class Merostomata; order Xiphosura; family Limulidae; genus Limulus; species Limulus polyphemus. The sequence continues at coordinate 194,365 of NW_013666821.1, forward strand.
CTAATGGTTAAAATAGGCCTAACGATTAATATGTTAGAGGAAAACTAACAGTTTAAAAGAGATAAGAAATCCAGTTTATTCCATCAAAACAAGTTCTAAAGTATTTGAACCAGCCTGAGTGCACTTTGACAAAAGGAACAGATGATATCTGAAGTATGAGGACCAGACGATTATTGGAAGAGCAGTATGTGACTGTGGTAACTCAGGCTATAATTGTAAGTGAATCATACATGGTTTACTAGTGTGATAGAAATATAGAAAGGTAGTTCGGCTTGTTAACTGAAATTATAAAGCAATTGAATAGACCTAAGTGGACTTTTGACAACAAGAAGAGAACTATGTATATAGTGTTTACGATATGCCTGTAATCTCTATAGTGTAAAGAATTTGTTGCACATACGTTTAACTAGTTTGAATATATATATATATATTCATGATGTTAGAAAAACATGTAGGTTCAAGAAGTCTTGATAGAAACAAATAAAAACCCTATAACTCGAGCACTTTCGAAAGGTGGATCTTTCTTCTTCAGGGGCAAACTTGCTCTGATTTTTTCTTTAAAATATTTGAAAGTTGTGAGTTTTTGTGTGTATTTCCTGTATGCTAGCTGAACTAAAAAAGAAAAATGTTACTTGTAAATATTCCTCAACCACTCTGGACCTTAGGGCCCTATAACCTTGAGAACCTACCATGCTTAAGATGAATGTCAGTTCAAATGTTTCCTTGGAATAAATTATTAAATTGTGCAGTATGTGTTGTGGGATCACAGCTAGAAGTCATGATGTATAGATAGTTATCATTTCAATAGCTTACACTTTTAAACAAATGTAAAAATTCTTGCAAAAGTATATGTTATAGAATAATGATAAAATTTATTTTTCATTGTCTCTCTCTGTGATATTGTCATATTTGAAATTTGATCACCTCAGCAGCACTGATTAAACTTTTTCATGATATAATGCAGCTCTTTAATTATTAATCAGTGATTCTCCTGTTCATGTTTTATGTCATCCAAGCGCTAGAATCTTAGTCTATGCCTGTACATCTTCTTTTCCTTGGTATAATTTCTAATATGACAGTTTTTCCAATTGCCATTTGTGTGGTCTCTAGATATAGTCAACTTCCATTTCACAATGTACTTCATGCTTTACTCCTAAATGAGTCAGAATGCTCTCATCAATGCACTTTTCTGTCCATCTGATTCACAATATTCATCAGTAAAACGTGAATGCCCCATTTGTCTATGTTCTTCAAAGTCCAGCCTTCTGTTTCATATTTTACTACATGGACACACTACAGTTTTTACTAGTGTTGATTTTTATGCCCTTCCTGATACTTGTGTTTAGGATTAAGTTTTTTGCTGAACCAATGCATTTGGAAGTGTCTTTGAAGCAGTAATCATTGGATTTTTAGGAGGAACAAAGGTATGGAAAGCTCTCTACTTTCACAAGTTGCTTACCTTCATTGGTGAAGGTGGATATCATAAGCTGCATAGTAGTTTTTGGCAAGATACACATCGTGGAGTACCATTAACTTTATGGTTGTGGATGCTGTTGCTATTGTCCTTTAGAGATGAAACTCGTCCACCTTTTTGGGGGAAGTTTCTTCACCTGGAAGACTCACTACTCTCCACAGACTCTGTCTTCTGCTTCATGGACCATTGGCACTTCCAACACTTGATGTGATAGATACAGGTTGTACCGCATAATACACAGTGGCATCAGGCTGATCTTTCCTGACCTGATATATCACTATTGCATTAAATCTGTAGTAAATGCTATTCTAGAAAAAGTGTTGCAGCAAATCATACTGCATAACAATGACCTCAAACTACAATATCTCTACAGTATGTAAAGGACCAATGGTTGTTCTGTTTCAGTAAGTTTTTTGTCAGAGTTTAAGATATAAGAATGTTGGATTTATCCAGCAGGCAATCGTAATTTGCTATGTGGTTGTTTATCACTCAACAGTGGAATCATATGTGGTATTAACTATAAGATATTAAAATACATAAATTCATATATATGTGTGTGTGTATATGTAATGATCCTTTTGTAATGTTTAATTTTTTTCTAGACGTTCCAGCAAGTAATAAAACAAAAGTTTCTATTAGTATTTCTACTGAAGACTTGCTAACAGCAACATATGAAGTATTTGTTTATGGAGAACTGAAAGGACCTCAGCTTAAATTTGACTCTTCTTGCTTGTGGCTGCCTCCAGTACCTATAGGAGTTTCTATTTCAGCTAAATTCTTAATCAGATTGGAAGGATATACAGGGTAAACCTAAAACAACAAATTGTAATTAGAAATAATGAATATGTACATCATTCAATTATGTTTCTAAATCTATTTACTGTGCTGAGCTAAATAAATTACATGTCTTTGTTTTGTGATTTCTTAATATATTATTTACATATACATATATATATGTGTGTGTGTTGAGTTGAAAACTTCCAGTTGTAGAGAATGCATTAGTGGTAATCAATAACCTAAGCCAATCAAAGTAAGATGTGTGATTTAAAATCAAGAAAGAGAAACAGAGTTATATAATGTTTATGTGTAGCAGAATGAAAATTAATTATTTTAAAACATGTCCTTGTAATTTTTACTGTGATTATTCTACTTCAGTAAACTCTAGGTCTAGGGAAACAGAGAATTCAAATTTCTCTCATTACCCAGTCATTCATGAAGTTTGCAATTCACTTTAACCAACATACATGTATTCTGATTTTCAATCTTGGAGCAAGATATGTAATAGAATCAGTATTAGTAGTGTCTTACATGATTTCACAGTAAACAATACAACTGAGGTTACTCCCTGGCTTATATAGTTTTTCAAAATAATTCTAGAATCTTCTCAAAATTTCCAAATATTCTCCTTGAATACAGTTCTAGAATGTCCCTGAAATTTCCAGAATTCTGTAAATAGAACTCTTTTAATGTTTTTGTACATTTCATGGATAAGATTGCATCATAGATTTAAAACTAGATGGAGTTCAGATACAACTCATGTGGTATAAGTAAATAAAATTAGACAGAGTGCAGATGCAACTCAAATGGTATGATTAAGTACAAATAGGAATCAAAACACTTGTAATGTAATTCATATGGGTTTGAGCAATGCCAATTTGTGGTTAGAAAGGTAGGTACTCTGTCACAGCTGCTCTGGCTTAGTTTGTGATGCGTAATATAGATTTGAAGTGTAAGTACACCCCAAGTGGTATATGAAGGATTAAGGCAGATAAATATTGTTGAGAATGATCTTTGGTATATATTTTTACTTAATGATTGAAAGCTACGTAAACAAATTGATTATTGGTGTTTTATATGATAATGTTTTCATCTCACAGGCATCCTCATTTACAAGTTGTATGCAAAAACAATCAATCAAAGAGTGAAGAAACTAACAAATCACTTTTAACTGTTGACCTATCAAACCAAGGTAAAATATATTCATTTGCTCTTATAGCCAAACCCCCTGGAACTTATTATTCTGATACTGTATCTTAGGTCTGCTCACATAATGGCTTTTCTCATTCATGCTGCCCTCTATATGCAATTTTGTTTTCACATGCCACAAGCCTTGAAACTCCCACTTATTCCATGATCAATGTGGTTCACTGCATCTTCACGTGTAAATTATCATGTGACAACCCTCCACCAATAGGAGTGAGATACACCCTTCTCACGCACATTACTCCTTCTAGTTGATTCCACCTAACCATCACTTGTCACATTCAGGCATTCTAACTTTTTGGTGCAAATTTCCATGATATTTTCCTTTTCCAAGTAGTAATTTCAAGTTTCTACAGTTCTTTGTTAACTGTAGTTTATTAGCCAGTTACCTTACCTTATTTTGGTTTTTTCAAACTTTTTTCTTGGATTCCCAAATCGTTCACAGTCAGATATGACTTATAGATTTTGTGTCATGATTTCAGATGATGTAACTACTACTATGAATGTCATGACAGGCCTCAGGTATGGGGGTCTTGACTGAGGATGTCTCAGCTTTCATTCTTCTCCCAACCCTGACCAGGCACTTTAAGTGCCTGTGGAACCCATTCATGATGATGTGGATTTTAATAGCCTGTTCCCCCCCTCTGCCGTGCAAACCTGTACCTCTCTTGAGAAATCGGCCAGGCCCCCCTCAGCCTTTTGGATTATATTTCTCAGATATGTTACATTTTATCTGTATCTCCAGTTTCATGTCCTACCCTTTCCCTTCCCTTCATTTCACAACTCTATTCCCAGTAGAATCTGGATAGTTTTCTATATCCTGTTCATTCTCTTTATTGTTATATTGCCTGCATGGTTCCCTTTCCTGCCTCTTCATTCCTTCACTGAATCTTTTCTTCACAGCATGGTTTCCCCTTCTACCTTGAAAGCCTGAGTTTGTCAGCTAATCAGTCTGGCATATTCCTCCGTATCTCCCTCTTCCAGAAGTCTTTTCCAGGTCATCCTTAGGAAGAGATTCTTCAGTCAGGCATGTAGACTACCTCTCATACATTCATCTCCCACTCCCTTCATCAGGTGTTCATTTCTTCCCTGTCTTGGTACCATCTTCTGCCTATTGCTATACTTCACACAATGGATCGACTATGATTTGGTACATTTACTTTTCCTTTTTTTCATACACAGGCAAGTTTTTATTCGGTCATGGATCCCGCTTAGTGGGGAGTGTTGCCTATCCAAGTTTGTTTATCTATACATCACCAAATTTTGCACTGTACAGCCTACCATACATCATTTGGGGGTATATTATCAGCTGCCTAGTGACTCAGTCACTTCACCTCTATACAGTAGGTTCCAGAGTTGATGTTATGTGGTCCCTGCTCTGTTTGTTCTGTGGACTGTGGTTGCTTGAGTCATCAGTTGGTAATCCATGCACTCCAGCTTCTGTGTGGTCCTATCCAAGGGATGATGATGTGTGGGTCACACCCTGTTACTTTAGGCACTCCACCTCATTGGGATTGGGTGCATGAGGATGATGTTGCACAAGGTGGCATGGTGAGGGTTGTATGAGACATTACACCAAAACTGGCTTCAAGTGGAGACTGATCCCACCAATCTCGATGTATACCCAAGGCTAATAATGCAGTGTTGAGATGGAGTGTTCCACAAGAACAAGGTCTTCCTTGCAGTATTTTGCTTCAATACAATGCCTGTTCTAGACTACACTATCCATGAATTTTCATGGGTAAAGTAGAAAGGGATTGCTGCCCATCCCTTGATTGAGTAAATCAGAGGTGGCTTGCTTCTCAAATTAGGGATTTCATAGTCACCCATTGCACAGTCTCCAGTGTCAGCATTCCTCCAGAATCCCCCTTTCTTCTAGTGGAGTATGGGGGTTTTTAGCACTTACCAATTCCTAGCCTGAATGTGCTCAATTTCATTCAGTAGAGAGGAGGGTAGTGTTTTTCTGCCAGTGTAGATGGCATAGATCCTCCACATGAATCACAGTCGTATAATAAGGGTATTATAGTAGATACGCTACCTTGCAGTTCACCCCTCTGGTTAGGATCCCTCATCCTACCATCAACTGAATATTAGTTCTCAGCAAATGGTTTTGGATTACAGCAAGACCAACCAATAGAAGTCCTCACACATGTGTTGAGTCATTATTCCTCATCTTGCCATGGCCACGAGGATTTGCCTCATGTGCTCCTCCTCTGTGTGATGGGTCACAGAGGTTGATGTTGTGTGGACCCAAGTCGATTCATCCTCAAATTGTGGTTGCTTGGCTAGTCAGCCAGTCATTCATGTGCTCCAGCTTCTGTGCAGTCCTATCCAAGGATGATGTTATGCAAGCCACATGTGATCCCTTCTAGTGCTCTATCTCCACGAGGTTCACACCTGGAGGAAGATAATGCACAGAGTGGATCTGGTCTGATTGGTTTTGGATCTGAAGTGAAATGCTTCACTGGCATGTCCTTTCCTACTGTTGTTCAGATGTTGGGTTCCTGAATGGCTGGTGTTGGTTGTGGATTTATGCAGATGTACTCTATTTAGTAGAATGGTATGGAATTTTCTCTTCACATTCTACCCAACTTGAGGTGAAAACATTGTGGGCCCTCCTCCTACCACAGGTCGGAAGTTGTATGCCCAATACTGCCTGGTTTTGGACTGGAGTTGATCTATCAAGTATGGTTTGATGTGCCCTAGCCATTCTACACCAACGTGCACATCCATTTTTCTCTCATTTTTGGATGTGTTCCTCTCACAACAGGGGTTCACATTCCATGGGTGTTCTTCAGATGCTTTTGAAGGATGCTTATCTATATCCCTTGCGCTGGTCCCTCAACCTTTTCAGTGTGGGATTCTAGTTATTATGTGAGCAGAAGTAAGATACTGTGTCAGATGTTATTATTTTCCTACCCTGAAAATATATTTGCAAGAGGCACTTACCTTCACTCACACTTCCCACCCAACCTTCCCACTACCGATGCTTAATATCTGCCTAATCTCGAAGTGATGGGTAGGTGAAATCGAACAGAGAGAATAATATGCATCAGGAGGGTGTGTTACACTCTTAGTGATGGAGTATTGTCGCATGATAATTTACATGCAAAGATGCAGTGAATCACATTAATGATGGAGTAGATAGGAGTTTCAGGGATAGTGGCATACAAAAATATTTTGCATATAGAGGACAGCACTTAAACAAGAAAAACTGTTATATGAGAGGAGGTAAATACCTATCGGAAATATATTTTCAGTGTAGTAAAATAATAACTTTTGCTCCTAAGAAAACGTTAAGCCATTATTATTAGTATTTACTCCTTATCAAAATAAATATTTAAGTTACATACTTTGGAATTATGTCTAGGTATATAATAATACCGTATATTATGTTACACGTGTTTCTTTCTCAGTTTACACAGAATTAACTTCAAGGCAATATTAAAATATGTTCTAGAATATAGTAAAATCTTTTATGCATTTTGAAACAGACTTCTTATATTTTACAGATTATATATTGTTTCAGCAAGAGCCACAACATATAACAGCTGTGATACATTTTTCCAGCAATGTTCCTGTCACATCTACAGAGTTTATAACTTTGATGGATTGTTTTGGACAGAGGTATTATTTGATGAAAGTTGGAAGTAGACAATAATACCTCATCTAGTAGATACATATTATATTTATACAACACTTCAAGAGCTGTAGGAGGATAGTTGGATTGCCACCTGTAGAGACAACTTGAAATTGTTTACAGAATACATGTAGTTCAATTTGTAGAAAACTTGAATACTTTAGACAGAATGTCTGGATTGTTATTTACGTAAAAACTTCTAAAGTTATGTACCAGATGCATGAGTGGTATTTATAGAAAATTGGAATAATGTGTACAGAATACTTAGCTCATTATGTTTAGAAAGTTGAATGCTGTTTATAGAATGCTTCAATTATTTGTATAAAAATTCAGGAATTCTATACAGAATTCTTGAACTGTAATTTATAGAAAATATAGTATTCAGGTACATTTAATCTGGCTGGTAGGTAAAGTTAACGTATCTGCAAAACACAGGTTGCAGAAATTTTATGCCAAAAAATAAAATGAGCTCAGACAGGAAGGGAAGTACAAGTGTACACTTATACAACTCAAACAAAGTTTAATTGAGAGAAAAGTATAGACTGTAAGTCTCCAATTTACTGGCTGTCTTCAGTTGTGCAATGGAACTCTAACTAGTTACTAGGAAGATGTAAGACCAAAGCAGAAACACATCCATGCAGGATAAGAATAGATTAAAGAAGAATCAAATACCAACTGTTAAGTCAGAATAGTCTTAATCTGGTCTCCCACAATCCTTAGATTATCTGCCTCACTAAACTTGGTCGAGGGAGGTAAACTCTAATTCATACCAACTTGTACAAGTCTTTCTACCATTCTTTGGAATGAGTATTCAGTTATCAACCTGTCATCTCTCAACCAGTTTTTATTTATTATACCTTGGTTTTGTATGGAGGATTTCTCTTTTCTCTCTGGTGACTCTTTTTACCTGGATTGTGGATGACGAAGGTCAATGTTTCGAACACCTTTTTAGACATTCACATTTACTCTGTCCACCAGACATTTTCTTTGTTTTGTTCTTCAGGGTCTTCCATGTCTGTACTCTTCCTTTTGGCATTGTGTCTGCTCAGTATGTCATAATTGTCATGGGGGACATTTGCCCACCTTATTCACTAATGGGAACTAAAGTTCCATTATTATGTGGATGACTGATTACTCCTCACCCTTTCTTGAGAGGACTTCTTCTCTAATACTTGCATTCTTCTGTAGGAGACTGCTTCAGTGGGCTAGGTTATCAAGCATTTCAAATCTTTTCTCATGCTTGCCCTATATTTGGTACATCTGGGCATATTCTTCACTCCTAGGAGCACCCTTTAGTATTTCACTTATGAACATTATAACGATTTTTCACCAATGTTTGTGTTTCTAATTTACATTCTGCACACAAGGTTCTTTTCCTTGTAGGAACACTGGCTTTTCTTGAACTACTCATTCATTCAGGCTGCACACGCACACGTGTGCTTCTTTCAGTTGAAACTGTGGGACCAGTGCAACCTTTCTTGGGATCTGTTGTCCTTGAGTGTGCATCTCCCTTCTTTTATTAGAGGATTTGTCTTGGTAGCTCGACTGTGCAAACAGTTCATTGGGCAATTCCCATTTTCTCCCTCTTTTCATGTATCAGTTAGCCATGATCCACTCCCACAATTCCACAATTGTTTCTTATGTCAGCCATAATGGGGGTATCATTTCCAGGACTCTTTGCTTTCTCACATTAGACCTACTATTTTGGACTTATTTCCATTTGGTCTGTTTCAAAGCTTGCCATGGTGGCAGATCATCTCTCAGCTGGACTGGCTTCTTTTTTTGTGGCATTTGCTCAGTTGAGTATGCCTCTCATCAATGCCTTTGCCAATCGTATTAGCAGACTTTCACTTTTTGGTTACACAGTTCCTCATCCTTTGCCAAGAGTGGTCTCACTTTTTTCTGTATACCTATTCTCCTGTTCCTCTTCTCCCTTGTGTTCTTGCTTTGATATGCAACACTCATTTTTGGGTCCTATTGATGACATCTCTTTGGCAGCACAATCTTGATTTTCTCTGCTTTGTCAGTTGGCATCTAGGCCTTTCTTCCTCTGCCCCATTCCCACTCTCTCTTTCACCCAGGGGTGTCATTTCTTTATCTTTACATGTGGGATTTGTCCAGTCCATTGCATGCTGGACTGAGAAGCAGAAGCATAAGTATATTTTCTTTTTTTTTCACCCTTTTCCCCTTTTACAGGATTCTGCCAGGTTACTGGTGTTGCCTGCCAAGGTATGCTTATTTTCCAAAATCTGAATCAGGACAGGGGTAGTGGAAAATGCTCAACCCATCTGCCCTGGATCTACCAGTGCTCATTGTTGAGATGGAGTGTTCCATAAGACCACTAGAAGTATCTTCATGGTATTAAAATTACTCAATTGACCAATCCAGGCTATACCATTCCATGGACTATCATGGAAAAAGCTAGCACAAGGGAAGTAACTGCTCATCTTTTGATATTGCTTGCCAGAAAGTGAGCCACGCTAGGAGTTTGGTTTCATTTAGTATTGCAATATGTATTATCTTTGCTCATGACTTTTTCTCAGGTGCATGTGCTCCTTACATGTTCCAATAGTTTCAGGGGCTGAGCTCGGCTGTGGATCTCTGATTCTGTGATTCAAGCTCTATTAGTGTCAAAAAATAGAATAAATATTACTCTGTATTTTGGGGCCATGGGTGCATTATAAGACTGAAGTTATATTCCACTATTTAGTCTCACAAAAGTAGCCCAAGAGTTAGTTGTGAGTGGTAGTGACTGTTGTTACATTTCCTCTGGTTTATCACTTAAAAACTAGGGATAGCTAGTGTAGATTGTTCTTGAGCAACTTCACACAAAATTGAACAGATCAAATAAGCAAAAGATGTTTCAATCAACAATGAACACTGAAACTATACAAAGTTTCATTATGAATAAAAATGTGGATTATTTGTTTACTTGTTTTATTGTTGTTTTTTACTGTTTTTGTTCACTATATTTTATGCATAACACTTCTAGAACCTGCTGTATTGAAGATATTTGTAACTTTTTTGTCAGACATCAGTATACCTAAATGACTAAGTTATTAAGGTCATTTGGTTCCATAATAAAAGGATGTGCTATTGCACAGCCATATGAAGCCAAAGATGTTACACATTTAGGCAGCCTCTTCTCTTTTTTTGACCTGCCATGAATAGCTGGAGAAGGTTTGATATTTCTTTCCTTTTCCACTGGAATAGAGTAGTACCCAACAGCAATTTCATCATCATATGCATCTTCAACTCATTCACTTTCTTCTTCCTTATCAACTAGTGTTGGAAAATTTGTCAAAACATTTTTATTTTACTGGTATGTTCAACATGGTCTAAGGTACTTTGATGGATTGAGTCACTGAGTGTTCACATGCTTCTGGAGTATACCAGAACAACACCCAGTCCCCTTGTTCAAACTAATGTTTACTCACCTTCTCACCATATGTCCTCTTCTGTTGCTCAGTCACTTTCCCATCTGTTCATATATGTAATAACATATTTGTTTAATAATGTGGATCACAACCACTCCATGTATTATTGCAGACATTCTGACAATTCTGCTGCTGGAAAGGTTTGAACATGGGATTTATTGGGAGCACAACATTGAGAATAGCCAGTGTACTGCTGCTATTTTGCACAGTATGCCATCATTACATATGCCAGGTGATCATCCTACTCTTTGTGATCTGAGCTCACAAATGTAGAAGATATATACTTTACAGTTTGGATGAACCATTCAAGAAGATAAAGTGAAGTATGAGTAACATAGCAAACAACTGAATACTGAAGTTTATTCCTTGATCAGTATGGATCAGCTCTTGTGCTCCAGAACATGTTAGCCACTGTTTGGCCAGTATTTTAGAGATTGTTTGAATCAGAATATCAATCAGTGAATATGCTCCAGCTCACTTAGAAAACTACTCAATTGCTATCAGGATTTAATGATTACCATCATAAGTTTCAAGTAGGTGTATGGTGATATTAATTTGGAATGGAGAACTTACAATTCACTGGTGGAATTTTCCTTGTAGTAGACAATGCTTTCTCAATGCACTATTTATGCCATCATTCTATACTACTGTGTAATATGGTAAGTAAAATCATCTGTGTCACTAGTTGGCTGTAGTGTGAGATATTTTTGATGTCCTTCAGTTTGTGTATTGTGTAGAATTCAGAGGATCTTGGATCCCTAAGATCTAGAGACCACTAGTTGCATTACAGTTTGTGCACCATGTTTTGTTTATTTTAGCTGCACTAGTAGTGACTACAAATTCTACCTCACATTTATGTACACTTCCTGGCACTTATCATACCATATTTGACTTCAAAGATGTCATTTTAACTATCACACTTGACAAAACAAACAGATGGCTGTTTTCTCCTATACTTAATCTGGGCTTACTAGTTTAAATTAGTAGATATGACAACATTTACAACTTATTGTCTCCCTTGATCCTGTTGCATTATTTGGTTTATGTGATGGAAGTGCATCTGGGCTTCTATATATGTACAGGGAATGAACATATGCACCACCAATTACTAATTTGTTCACAGGTGTCTTCCTATTTATAAGTCAGGATCCCACCACCACCCCATTTACATCATTGGTGCAGCTGAAGTAGTAGACTTTAGGTATGATTGGTACTAAGCTGATACCATTTACTCTGAATAAGGTATCTGTTATAATCTTTCCTAAGGCAGAGTCAGTACACTCAGGTACTTCATCTCTGATGGAGCAATTGACTATTTTTATGGCAAATTAGTATATGTTACAAACTTGTATTTTGTTTTGGTCTTTGTCAGGGTGCTGTCACATGGATTAACTAAGGCCAGATTCTTTACAGTAGGTGTCTGTGATAAATTTCAACTATTAACAAATAGCAACACAGTCTGCTTCTTTTAAAATAATATATTAAAAACAAATTAAATGTATTTACAAATGTTTGTTACACTGTTGGTTAACACAGTTATATCCAGAGCTTTAATTAATTGTCTCTTTTTCGTCAAAGTCCACACAGGCTAGTTCAGTTACTTGAGAACACAGCTGACAAGATGAATTATTCTTCTTGCTCTGTTATTACAATACATTCTGATAATTTCACTTCAAAAATTGCCAGTATACACTCTTTATTACTAAACTTATGATCACGTAGTCTAGAACTAGAACTATATAACGATTTTTTTTATGCATATTTATACCCCAACAGAAATCTAGAACATTCTGCACAATACTAGATATTGTGATGCTGATATAACTCTGGAATAATTGCTTTCCAGCTGCAGAATTGGTCAGGTTTCAAGTAATCCATATCATATAATATCAAATCATCTTAACTAAACAGTAAACTGTGCAGCATTTGTTTATGTTTCCAAGAATTTCAAGTGGATATCTGGCCATGTTGCTTAAGAAAGCAAAATAATCTTCCTTTATTTGAGGTGAGATTTGTTACACCTCTGTCATTTTTCTGGCTTCAGCAAAGGCAGTCTTCCAACATTTATATCATTCTGTATGAACTACTGAAAAGCCAGTGTTAACACAAGCATATTCCTGAGGCTGAAGTTCAAACAGTCTGTAGTTTCTAATTTCTCAACTTGCACTCCCAAGTGATGTATTGCAATAACAATGGTACTACTGCCTGAAGCTGCTCAAACATGAGGTTCGTGGCTGGCACATAGAGTCAAAACTTCTTATCTCATTATTGTATTCCTAGCTGATATAGGGTGCATTATGCACAGTATATAAAAGCAATCATCCTACTTGGAGGCAGGTAGAGTTACATTGGCAAACATCTTCTACCCAATACAACTAATCTCTAGCCACTTATAAAGGGTCTGTTCCAGTGTGGAGCTTCAAGAGCATTTAAATGGTAATCGATGCAGCTCACTGTACAGGATCATGCCAGCAGATCTTAGCATAACCATGAGTGATTACCACTTTTTGGCATCTTTCCATTATTGTCCTTGAGTTTGGATGATATATATAACCATGACTGACATTAACAGCAGCTATGAATAGATCAGACCATGGTTCAGTTACCATGATGAGTAGAAAGAGCATAAACCTCTAGAATGTCTGCCAAAGTACTGGAGAACACTCGGCATTTAGCAGAGGACTTTTCAGAGTCAATCTTGAATTCTTAGTTTGGTTCAAGTCACCTCTTCCCTGCTATGGTTCTTGACAAAGTGAAAAGACATCTGTAGGGTAATATCTCACAAAGAAAAAATAACCTAGAGTAGCTTATTGACACAAATCGACTGTAATTTTCACAATAACCATTCTAGTCAACAGCACTGTAATATTCAATGGATAAACCTACCACACATTTATCTGATTCCTGCAATAACTGTAGATTTGTGTACCTAGGATACAGAAGGACAGATATAATGACTTGTATATGGAATGAAAGAAACCCTTGTATGATGGGAGCTTGGATAACAAAAGTAATATTTTGATCAAGAAAACAGAAAAATATAACTCATGCTGGTTGATCATCAAGTGGTAAAGATCTATGGCAATATGGGAGAAAATAGAATGTAAAATAAATGAAGAAAATATACGTTACTGAAAATGAAGATTTATTGTGCATGAGCTGCAGGTATTGATGGAATCAATCAAACAAAGGGAAGACCATATTAGCAAACTCACCCTTTTGACTATCAGAAAAGAATATATCTGAAAACGTCAAACTACATTTAAAGTTTACCTTATATCTGTAGTTGATCAATCAGAAAATTGGATCACAAGAACTTGGAAGGATCTCTTTTCCATGCAACAGTCATAGAGCAGTCCCATGCACACACAAAGTAAAGTAAAACACAGTGCAATTCTCTTTCAAAACAGTAGACAGTTTCTGATTGGAACCTTCTCAGAAAGCAACACCCACTGTTGAATTTAGCATATTTCCTTTACCAGATCTAGTATTTTATGAACCATAACTTAGAATTTGTTTTTATGTAGATACGAAATAAAAACTGTAGAGTTGTTTATTTGTTTTGGGTATCCACATGAAGCTACTCAAGGATTATTTGTGCTACACATCAATAATTTTGAACTAATAGACGAGAGAGAAAGTAGATAGTCATACTGCAACAGAACCCACTGCCAACTCTTGGGCTCTCTAGTCAGTTTGACTGTCACTCTTGTAATGCACCCATGGCCTCAAACTGTGAAGTGAGATTTTGAGGCAACAGAACACAAATCATGAAATCATGGATTCACAAGCCAGCATTGTAACCACTAGGCCACAACTACCCAATACTAGGGGAGTGAGTTATGTGATATTTGTGTACAACAGAAGCAAAGTATTTTCACCTGCTTTGATACACGTGGTTGTGAAATTGTACAATTCAAAACCCTTGTTTTAAAAGATTCCCTTATGTTTATTTTGTTTTTGTTATTCACTGGCATTACATTGATTGCTGTTTTTCATAAAAGGCTTTGTATGATCTTTACTTCTACTCTTTTAAATAGCAATTTAAATAACTAGCTTACTGCAGCATGCCCATTTAATAATTTTTAAGCAAATTTATAAGGTTACAGTGCATACTTTGTGCATATAGTAAATTAAATCAAATTAAAGATCAAGTTCTTAAGTAACTGATGTTTTTTGTATTGTTATAAATAGATAATTTCTTCCTGGAAAGCCCTTAAAAATACCTAGACTTTTGTTCTTGGTTAAGTATATAAACCCTGTAGAGAAGATCACTTGTCATTGAAGTGGGTTATGAAATAAGAAGGTGTGACCTCACATTGGGTAATATTGTTGCAGAAATTTAATTTATTAAACAAAAGCAACTGGACATAGAAATGCAGATGGACTGTCTCGAGGGCAGGTGAAAGCTTGCTCATTTGTGTAAAACATTTAGACAGCAATATATATGTGTGTGTATTAAAATAAAACCCCAAAAAGGTCAATGATGAGAAAAAAACTTGTACAGTCTGGATGATAAAAATGATTGAAAACTCAAAACAATGAATACACCTGATGTTGAATACTTCAACAAGACTGTAACATCATTTGCAAGGACTGAAACCCAACCATAAAAGGAATGCTGTAATGTTACTAGTATTGGTCATTAACACATTACAATATTTCTTTTTGAAATTTCTGAATGATCCGATCCATAAAATTAATTATTTTGGCCTTCAATCATTGTACACCAAATAGATTGCAGCATTGCTTTTTTGGTAATTGACTGTTTTCTGGGTTTGATTTTGACATATACACTCTATTTACATAGTTATATACATAAAAATGGAATAGCTATGGACACAATATGCATTCACAGTTATATCGTTGCATCAGAGTTTGGGTGCTATCACAAATTTCTGAAAATAAGCTGGAAATGCAGAATCCCAAATATAGATATTTTAATCAGAATTAATGGTGAAAGTTGTTTTATAAATAATCTAGCCAAGAGAAAACTCATTTGTTGGATGTATGATATAAGTATTAAGTGGCACAAAATTTTTATTCACCTTAGAAAGGAGAATAGAAATAAAGGTTGACAATGAAGCATGTTGGTAGATGATATTAATCAAAGAATATGTAGAAGTGGAAAGATTGTATGAACTGGAAGACCATAACTGCCAACCTTGAAAAAGGCACTATGATTGCTTAAATGGTGCTAGCATGCGGTTTACAAAGATATTTACACTATAGCATGTGGTCTATACAGATAAGATCATCATCACCATTTTAACTTTCATTTAGTTGCAGTTGGTGCCATTTATTACAAATTACACTTTTAAACTAATAAACTACAAAATACTATTAAATAACGTTTTTGGGTGCCAGTATAATTCAAATGAAATAAATTCCAACAATCAAAACTAGCACAAATGTAACCTAAATTTAAGGTACGTGGAGAGATATAAATAATATTGCAAGAAATTATGTTTTAGTGAATCATTAAAATGCTGATGATGATGGTATCTGTGTAGACCAAATGCTATAGTGTAAATATCTTTGTAGACCGCACACTATAATAGCACCAATTAAACTATATAGAGAAAATATGGATAGCTACATACTTATTATATTGATAATTATATACTGAGAAGTTGGATATCTATGTAGACAATATACTTATGGTTGTCTATAGAAACTTAAAAAACTATATATATGGATAGCTACATACTTATTATATTGAGAAGTTGGATATCTATGTAGACAATATACTTATGGTTGTTTATAGAAACTTAAAAACTATATATATGGATAGCTACATACTTATTATATTGATAATTATATACTGAGAAGCTGGATATCTATGTAGAAAATATACTTATGGTTGTTTATAGAAACTTAAAAACTATATACGCAAACCATCAACACCTATACATATGTAGTAAAAATACTGATTAGCAAACATAATATATTGAGAGTCATATACAGGAAACTTTGATATAGACAATATATTGGTGGTTATTTACAGATAACTTAGATAGCTATATGCATAACATATAGTTTTAAGTCTGAATATATTTACATTCTAAACATATCTGCAGGTTTATGTATGTAATGTTTTGTTAGTTCCATATAGTATATTTATACATGTAACATGTATAATACTTCTAAGAATATCTTCAAAATATTCATTTGGCACTAATTAACATGAAGTATGTTTAAAAGTATATTTGGATGTTAATATAACAATAGTGTTTTTACTTCTCAGATTTGTGTTCACTGTACGTGCTTGTGCAAGCAGTTCTGCCCTTCTTTATGGTGGCTTTTTCAGGAGAATTAATGATGAATACATTTCTATACACAATAAGTCATTTAAAGTGACAACTAATCATGGGTATGATGGGGAAAATTCTACTGTTGACAGTTCAGCTGTTCAAGAAGGTAATATATTGAACATTTGCAGAATCATTCAGCTCTGAAATTTCAAAAAGTGACAGACTATATTCATTAGTTCAATATTGGTAACTCTTGATATCCACCATGTTGTATTAAATAATTTTGATAAGAGAAACATGAGAAAATTTACTGTAGTTTGATTAGATCTGTGGTAATACGATGTTGATTTATGTTCTTCCTTTGGTTTTATTACTTACATATATGGTACAATGTTACATCACAATTAAACTAATTATTCTTTCAAGTGCTTCATTGTTCTGACAGCAAAAGTTGTTAGCCATATGTCTCTTTATGTGTTCATTTGGCAGAGTACAAAGAATGCATAGTTTGACAGTCTTTTAGATTTTCATTTAAGATTAAATCTAACACCCAGAATATAAGTGATCTTTCTTAACACTACACACACACACACATTAAAGTTAAGAAATAATCATATAAAATCTTAATTTATAAATATATTGTAACAATATTTGTTACAAATGACATAATTTTTTCTTTGACTTTAAAATTCTATTGATTTGTCTGAGTTTGTATATTTTTCTTTATGTGAACACTGTTCAGAATGATATATTTATAATCTCAACCTGAATCAGTTTTTGTTTAATTTGTCACATATATTTAGTTTTCTACAGAATAATTTCATTATTTATCACAAAATAACACACACATCCAAAATTAAAAGACATACAAGTCAATTACACTTTACAACAACAACAAAATTAACTTACAACTGAGTATTTCTTTATTATTTAATCCAACTAATTTATAAAACACATGAATAAAGATTTTATAAATTATACATATAAGAATATCAATTTTAGACAGCTTGTGTTGATATATATTTATTTTTTAGCTTGATTTGTTGAAAACTTTTGCTGCCATCTAAAACACTAATTTCTTCACACAGTCAGAAGAATATGACATTGAATGTTACCTACATTATAATTAGCTAGACAACAGTTACATGTTCTATCGGTGAAAAAAATTAACAGTCCATGAGCTTGCATTAGTATGGTATGTTTCATTTATTTTACAAGTATAAAATCATTGAGAGTTACACAGATAGCATCAATGTCTATGTTATATGTTAGGTATAATAGCTTCTTCTAACTTGTACTTAGTGAGGTCTATGAAGAATAACAGCAGTACAAATATCAGCTTTCAAGTAATTGTCAACTCACCCAATCCAATCTCAAGAGAGAGTCAACCAGTTTTGGGAAGTTTAGAATCTTCCTGCATGAAGAACTATTTGCCTGGACATTTTCTAGCAACAGAAGCAGTAGAAAGGTGGTTTTCACTTTATGGTTGGCCTAATAGTCCTTATTATATTAGTGTTCCACACACACTTTCTAGGTAAGTTATATGTACGTTTTTCATTTTGTAAGTTATAAATGATGATCTTATAATATACATAAAGTTTCTTGTGTATAGTGTGCTTATGAGAATAAAGTTTACACACTTAGAGAAATAATACAGTCTTTCCAAAATTGCCCCTTCCCAATGACTTAGTGGTAAACTGGGTTGTTTATAACACTAAAATTTGGAGCTTGATCCCTATGATGGGTTTAGAACAGATAGCCCATTGTGCAGCTTTCAGGAAGCACACAAAAAATAAACATGAAATCCTTTTTTACACAATGAACTCATTGAGAGGAATGGAAAAAAACTGCTGTGTAATATAACTTTTATTCAAAATGCTAGAGCTATTCATAACTGCTTTGCCAGTTTTTGGTATTTAATGTTGTAACATTGAATATTGTATCATGCTTTAAATATTGATTATTGTTACTTACATAACTAATATGTTTATTATCAAAAAATTACTAATTTAATAATAACTAGTATGCAATGTCATTGTGAAACATCTTAATTTATTTTCTAATGTAAACAAAACATCACTGGATATATTTGACTTATTCTTCTCCATAAGTATAATTGATATTCCTGGTCATAAATGTATGTAAAAAATAATTAATTGTTCTATACCTAACTACGGGATGTTCCTATATATTATTACATGTTTATAAAAAAGTTAATCTATTCTGTCATGTTTGCATATAAACTAATTCTTCTCTATAACTGGAGGTTAGTTTATTATACATATTGTTAACCTAATTCTTCTCTATAACTGGAGGTTAGTTGTATTATACATGTTGTTAAACTAATTCTTCTCTATAACTGGAGGTTAGTTTATTATACATATTGTTAACCTAATTCTTCTCTATAACTGGAGGTTAGTCTATTATACATATTGTTAACCTAATTCTTCTCTATAACTGGAGGTTAGTTGTATTATACATGTTGTTAAACTAATTCTTCTCTATAACTGGAGGTTAGTCCTATTATACATGTTGTTATAAAGCTCATTCTTATTCTTGATCAATGATGAGTATTTCCAATTTGTATATGTGTGTAAAAAGAAAAGCTACTCCTTCTCTCCCATAACATAGGTACACCTGTTTATGTTCCTCATAACTTTTGTAGAAACCTAGTTTTAAGTACTTCTAAAGTCCCCAGTTGGACAGCAGTAAGTCTACATACTTGCAATGCTAAAATCCAGGGTTGGATTCCCTGCTGTGAACATAGCAGATAGCTCAGTGTGGCTTTGCTTTAAAACAAAACAAACAAACAGTAAGTTTTTCTTCTCCATAACAAGCAGATGTGCCTATCATTTTACATAGTTCAAAACAATTTCTTTTTCTTTGTAATTATCAGGTTTACATGTAGATTTACAACCATCTAAGCAAACTGTTTTTCCACAGTTGTTATGGTGTGAGCATCTGGTGTGTTTAATGACAAGTATAAACTGTTCTTCTCTGTTACTAGCAGATGTTATAAGCTAAGTATTATTCTTTATAACAAACAGTATGTGTTAAATCTTCCTAAATAAGCTGCTATTAGGTTTAAGAAGCTTTACATGCCTCTAAGCAAATTGTTTCTTCTCATCCATAACTAGCAAGTAAACCTATGTATTTATTTGTAATGTTTACATCTAGAATAAAATTATGTTGACATATTATAACTTTTTGTGGCATTTTGATAATCTTATTGATACTTCAATGATTAATTTTTTTCACATATTTAGCTAAATTAATTTTTAAAAAGGTTTTTATTTCTCTGTTTTTAGAAGCCAATGATGCAAAAAGGTGAAATTAAGTTTGTAGAAGTTATGCTATTACATTTGCCTCTTCTGTTTGAATAAATAATTTTGAATAATAATTCCTGTGGAGATATTAAAATCTTTTATGTTTTAATAACTTTATGACTTATGTAGAAAGTTTTAAAATATCTTTCATAGCATTAGTTTCTCTAATTGATGTTATTTTACTACACCTAAATGTTAAAGTGTTTAAAAACTGTTAGATTTTTCTGAGACTCATATAAAAAGCTTCTTTTTTATGGCTCAGTAAAGAAATATATGTGGGAAACGTTTTTGGAAGCTTAAAATATTAAACTATTTTAAATTTAAGGTAAGTACAGTTGCATATGTAAGATGGTTTTTAAGTGATTGTCATTATGTAATAACAGAAGGCACTTTTTTGTTACAGAGATCTGAAGACACTTAAAATAGATAAACATTCATCAAAGGTGCAGAGTGTTACAGTTTTAGATTCTATTAAATTTCTAAGCAAAAGAACATTTCCTCTCATTCAATCTCAGAATCCTGGTGTTAGTAATAGTGTGAAGATGTTACATGCTCATTTGACAAAAATCTTCAAGTTACTCAGGTATGATTTTAGTGCTTCTTATTTACTAGATGATTTATGGTGACTTAAACCATAGAACTTGGAGATTCATTATTTCCATAACAAGTGATAGCTTAGTAGTAAAAATCTGACATTGTATGTTATTGACAGGCCTCTACATCACTGACTGAGAATGAATAAGCCAAAACCAATGACCATGACCAATATTGATAGTAATATTGAGTACTGTTTTTATTTGACAGAAGAGGAAAGCTATTGCATGGAATTTTGCAATTAAATATTTGCACAATATTCGATGACGAGGAACCCACTTTGAGACTAATAATGGTTGGAGACGGCTTGAATGGG